>NC_068938.1:148475536-148775536 GCF_016801865.2 Culex pipiens pallens
CACTATAATCCTGCTCTAAAAATGAACTTTTTATGAAAAGCTCGGAGACCCACCTTCATGTATACATATCGACTCAGAATCGAAAACTGAACAAATGTCTGTGTGTGTGTGTATGTGTGTGTATGTGTGTGTATGTGTGTGTGTATGTGTGTGTGTGTGTGTGTGTGTGTATGTATGTATGTGACCAAATTTCTCACTGAGTTTTCTCAGCACTGGCTGAACCGATTTTGACCAAACCAGTTGCAATCGACTTGGTATAGGGTCCCATACATCGCTATTGAATTGTTTGAAGTTTCGATAACTAGTTCAAAAGTTATGTATAAAAATGTGTTTTCACATATATCCGGATCTCATTTATATTACGATGTCCGGATCCATCATCCGACCAATCGTTGGTTAGGTAATCGAGAGACCTTTCCAACGAGCTCACAACATTGAAGATCTGGCAACCCTGCCTCGAGTTACGACCACTTAAGTGATATCTGTGTACTTATTTTTCTAAATCTTAAAAAATAGCTGAAATATGTGTCCAAACCACTCAAATTACCCATAGTTGGTAAAAAGTGAGGAAGGCATCAACCACATAGGTGGATTAAGTTGGTTTTTTCTTGAAAAGATTGAATAAATTTTATTATAATTTGTTACCAAAGATATTTCTTTAAGTTCCTCGATTTTTTCTGATCCCCTTTTACAAAAATTACTTGCAGGTAAATATTCATGAGACATGACATAAGGGGTTTGCTTATAAACATCACGAGCTATCGCGATTTTACGAAAAAAAGTTTTGAAAAAGTTACTTTTTGCGTTCTCTTTGTTTCGTCGTCCGTGTCTGTCGCGGGTGACCATGAACGGCCATGATCGATGACGACCAACTTTTTCAAAACTTTTTTTCGTAAAATCGCGATAACTCGTGATGTTTATGAGCAAACTCCTTATGTCTATATATCAAATTTTTTGTAATTGTCTGCTCTACAACTTTGTACAACATTGTTACACTCTAAAAAATAACCCTGCAAAGTAAGAAAAAACACGAAATTTTAAAATGAAAATTTTTGTTCTCAATGAAAAAATGACCCTTCTGAGAGTGTGCGTGTGGTTGAGCGGTTCGGTCGACAGTTGTTTGGTTCGCGATCCAAAATTGTTTTTTCGTGTGTAAAACAGCAAATGCCGGCCGGAAAAGTGGATAATCTGACGTGCTCAACCCGTAACATTACCGGATTGATGAAGTTTCTTCGAACTTTTCTCGAAAGTGCGTGTTTTTTGTGAAAATAAATCGTCGATCTTCTCTTTAAAGATGGCCACCATCCACCAAAGCTGGGCTCTGCCCCGTCGTCGTCTGTTTGTATTGGTGTACCCGGTCAGAAAACGCGTCGCGGTAGTGTGCGTGTGTTGAAGGAGAAGGAGAGAGGCGAGAGAGGGCGAACATCGTGCTGCTGCTGTGATGAGGCAAAACGGAACGCTCAACGACTGGCCGCGGTGAGAAAGTTCCAATCAGATTTTCTTTATACAATGGGTATTTGTGTTTGTGAGTGTGAGTGAGAGTGAGAGCGAAACAGATATAGCGCAGCTTATCTAGATAACTTTTTGGCCTACACAGTGGGCCAAATTTAAAATTTTCCAGGATAGAATTTTTATTTTGTTTGTTTTTGTTTTCTAGTTTTTCTTGCGTGGTATTTAGCAGAGTTATTCTTTTATCAAATGATTTATTCTTTTAAAAAAAGATCGGGTATTTTAAATAAAAAACTCTATTGAAAACTAATTTTGAGTACTATCTGTATTTTGGTTGGTGTAGCCTAATATGTTTTAAACGCAAAGTTAGGCAAAAATCTTCATTTGAAAATTTTTGGACTCTAAATAGTATTTAGATTAGTAAATTTAAATTAGCTAGCTTTTTGTATAATTGGCAGAGTGAGTGAATGAATGAAAGAGTATGTAAATACTAATAAACAAATTGGTTATAGCGTTTTACGGTGGCCTTGCGATCGATTTAAAGCAAATTTAGTCCGATAGAATTTGATAAGCAACGCGTTTACGTCGGGCCGGTTGTTTTACTCGTTCGTCGCCGTGTTTTATACATGCCAGAGCCATTTCCTTGTAATTTTTCTACAATTTGAAATAATGTTTTTTGTATGTTAAGCGTACGAGGAATAAATTTAAAATAAATTCAATTAGTCGTTTCCTTAAAACGCGTCAAAAACATTCTCTTAGCAATATAGCTCAGAAAGCACGATAACGAATATTGCTTTCACGCGATTATCAAGTCCTTTTAATAGCTGCGTAGATCATTTGTTATTTACAGATCACTAATCTTATAATTGTTTAGAATTTGAAATCTCGTCTATGATCCACTCGAACTGAATACATTACGCAGAGTTTATGTATATTTGTGGTTTTATCTTTCCACAGCCGGCTGTCTAAGATTAAACCATTTTCGTTTAAATTGTTAGCAGATAAACGGGAATTGTCTCAACAGCAGCATCCAATTGCTTGCCTTGAGAATAATACATCACCCTATAAACAAAACGTATTGATTCTTGGGTCTCATCATCATCTTCTATGATGAATCCTGACCATAACCCTTTCCTACTAACATAATCCCATGTAGAAGTAGTTTTTCCGGCACACGTGGGGGTGTGGATATCGTATAGAACCCACCCTTGGTAGCAACCTGTGCATACTAACATTCCAGTCCAATTCCCCCGAGATCTACAAACTGACATGGCGGGCGCCGTTGGTGGCCAACGACTGTTGCCTATTCGCACCAGCTCTAGTTTTGATGATCTTGATGTTTTATCTTTTCTGCGCATTCATACATGCTGTTGATAAGGAAAACATTTCTAGATTGTTGAAGCTGTTGAAGCTGAGGTTGTGCTGATAGGATATTACGGTCCTGTTCAGCAACGGAGAAGGACAACCATGGGTGGTCTCTCATGCTCATGCTCATGCTCATGCTCATGCTCATGAAAAAATAACCCTTCTGGGTCAATAGATTCGAAAAGTACATTAAATTTCCTTTAAAATGACATGTTCCAAAAATTTTTACAGTCAAGTTACGGAAAATGGGAGAATTTTTAAAACTTTTTTAGTGTTTTTTTTCGATGAAAAATACGTTTTTTCGGAATTCTGAGTACGCCATCAAATCGGGCGTCTAATTTTACATAAAAGTCCCTTTGACACCAAATTTCTATCTCATCACCGTTTCAGGCTGCAAATTATTGAAAAACACCTCTTTTTTCGCATGTTCAAAAATGGAAGGGGTCGTACCGCCCCTCCGTCACGAGATATCAAAAAATGGACCTCGGATTCGTGATCAGGGACAAAAGTTACCCCTTAGGACAAAGTTTCACGCAAATCGAAGAGGGGTCGGGGCAACTGCTGTGTGAGTTGGCGGAGAATTACCCATATAGTTTCGTTAAACAATGTTCAAAGACAACAAACTCAAAGAATGTTTTGTATCAGACAAGCATTTTATTTTTGTAAAACATTAAGTTGAAATTTAAAAATTCTTTGTTAAATTGATTGCTCTCTATAAAAGAAACAAATCAATCAAAACAAAATAGAATAATTTAACATTGCCATATTCTATTTTAATCAATGATTATAAACTCATTGTGAACTCGCTAACCCCAAAAAAGCTTCATCACCCTTTACATTTTGCCACCCCTACCCGAAAAGGGATCAAAATTTTCCGAAAACCGCTCCCCCACCATCAATAAAAACCGCACAACTCACCGGTCATTTTGCGGTCTCCTCACAACTGCGGGGAAGCTCACAGCGAAAAGCTCTTTCCTCCGCTGGCACGTGCACTATTTCACTGCCAAAAAACCGATAAAATGCGAAACATGTCCAATCAGCCGGGTTCGGACTTTGGGGCTGGAATTTGGTGTGTGTGTGTGTGTGTGTGTGTGTGTGTGTGTGTGTGTGTGTGTGTGTGTGTGTGTGTGTGTGTGTGTGGTTGGTTTGGACGGTGTAGAATTTATGGAAAAAGTGTCGGTTCAAATCTCCACCGCGAGCAATATTTTCGAGCTTTTAGTGGAGCTTTCAATAGTGTTTTTTTTTGGTTCCGCGGGGGGAAGAGGGGAATAAAACATGAATTCCAGTGTGATTCACTCTGCCGAACTGGCCTTTTGGGGTCGAAATAGTGGGGTCAGTTATGATTTTTAATCATTTTTGTTATGGTTTTCAGAGCGGGGAGGTTTTTTTTTCACTCTGTTCGAGTGGGGATTTGAGTGGGGTTAAGTCAGGAAAGCGAATTTCCATCCGGTTGCAGGCATTATTATACAATATTTTATTTATATTTTCACTTTACGCCGGCGTCCGGTTTTATTCCGGATTGCACTTTTATTGGATTCGATTTTCAACTTGGGTAAGTGAATTTATGGACAAGTGGGGCAGATTTTTATTTATGCCAGATTCAAGAGTTTAATTGCACTTTTTCCTCATGTAGGTTAAGCTTGGATTTGATTGCAGTTTTTAATTTGATTTCACTGATTTGAATTTGTAAATTATTTAGTTTAAGTGCTTTTTTTAAGTTAAAAAAATGGAAACTCAACCATTCGGTTAAAAATCTAGAGTTTTTTTTAGACCAAAAAAGCATCGAGTATCCTTTGTTCTGGTTTGATTTAATCATCTTAACAACATGGCATACAACGGCGCGCCAGCCATTTATACATTTTGAGAGATAGTTCAACTTTGATTTGTTAATTGAACAGAATGAAGCACTTCATCTTACATTTGATAGGTTTTCACGTGATCTTTCAATTCAATCTAGTTTTCTCTTATATTACATCAAAAAATTACAAGTGCTATTAATATATATGAAATTATTCAAATCAGGAACATATTCTAAATAAAATTCATAGCTTATTAAAAAATGAGGAATAATTTAAAGAAATTGAATTTGTATGATGAGATGATTTTAATGTTACTTTTCATTATTTGCAATCAAAATTTTAAAAAGTTTAAATAATTTGTTGGTGCAAACTGTCTTATTTCTTTACACAAAAGACTAAAAAATGTAAAACAATACAAGTAAAACTCAACTTATCAACTAATTTTAGAAATAATACTAAAAGAAGGTGGATTTTCTTGGCCCATTTCTATAATCGGCCTATCAGCACTTTGATCATAAATTTAACATTTTTTTTACTATTCCAAAGTAATAAATAGGTCTAATAAAATTGAGCTAGCAAATCTTCATTGTTGATGGATCTGAAATGTTGTTTGAACAACGGAAAACTGCAAAAGTGATGAAAATAGGTTGAAAGGGTAAAGGCGACGAAAATGGGTTTATTTCCCCTAAATATGATTATTAAATCTATTTTTTATTGTAAAAAAACGAAAAATTTCTAGCTAATAAATACACAATAAATGGCTTCACAAAATCTAAGCACAAAGAGGCCAATTTTATGCAAATTTATCTAGGAGACATTTTGCATCATTAGTTCGTCCATACAAGCCTCCATACAATTTTGTCAGCTTTCTATACAAAATGGCTATTAATATATTTAAATATTTTCTCTTGAGAATGGATTTCATGATCGATTTGGTGTATTCGACAAAATTGTAGATAATACTTAGGTCTTTTTATAAAAAAGTGATACTTTTAATAAAAATACTCATTTATTAATTTGACTTTGCACACACAAAATCGCACTACGGAAAATGCAAAAAAATCAAACATTTTATTTTTGGATAAGTTTTTAATTACAAAAAATTGCTTCTTTTTTTTAAAGATCATTACTTTTGGAAAAAAATGAAAAAGATCGAGAATCTTTTGAAAAACGTGAAAAAGGTTGAAAAATTATTTTGGCTTTTTAAGATGTAAAATCAAAATTTCAATCGAAAAGTTCTGTACAGAAATTTCGATATCCTAAATCTTTTTCGAGTTATAACTACTAAAAAATGGTATTGGTATAATGTTGATAACGTTCCCCCTTTTATCAGTAAAAGTCACCAAGATTGACCGTATTTAAAAAAAATCTATTAGATCAGATCCTAACATTTGAAAAGGTCCAAAATCATTTATTTTGTGGCAACACTGTATAAATTTTGACCATCTTGAGCAATAGGTCAGAAATATAATTTCTTAATTTAAAACATATCCAAAAACGAGATTTTTTTATATGCGTTTTGAATATGTTTTGCGCTTATTTTTTGTGTGAAAAATCAAACTGAAAATATATTTTCTAGAGTGTAACTTACCAAATTGATTAGAAAATCCGATATCTGATACAGATTTTTGAATATTTCAAAAGCCCTTAAGTATGAAAAGCAGTCCAAATTTTATTAAAACATGAACTAATGATGCAAAATAACTTCTTTGGTTATAGAAAAAGTACACACAAAGTTTCATCTAAATCAAATAAAATTAACCAAATTTCGTTTTTCGAAGTCTCAGAGAATTGCTTTTTTTGCGAAATTTATTCAACTGCGGTGTGGATTGGCGGAGAATGACCCGTATGAAATTTTTTACCTTGAAAATATCAATGAATTCAACATAAGTATCGATATATAATAGTTTTGCATACTGTCAATCATTATTCCCATGGTTTATTACGATTGATTGTCTTTTCAATGTTGTGGAATTTGTAACATCCTGCTTTGAAAAGGTTGATAAATTCCACATGAGTCTTAACATTTTACAAACATTCTGTTCAGAAGTATGTTTTATCCAAATCATCTGCCCTTTGGAAAGGTGTGAAAATTTCATTTGTGTTCCGACAAAACAGTGATGCCAAATTTTCGAAAAAAAGAATAAAGCAAGTAAATATTCATCATTTCAATGAAAAAAGTGTTTTAAAATGCATTTTACACCAGTCCAGTTGTTTTGGAATGGTTTTCAAAATATCTAAATATTGACGAACAAAAAATGTTGCGATAAAAAAACTTTTTGCGGTACTGTGCATTGGTTTGATTAGCAAAATGATTATCAACACAAGAAAACGCATTTTCAATTGCAACATAAACATTAAAATGTTTTTGCAACGGCCTGATTTTAAAGAAACAACTGCAATTTTCGTTCTATGAGACTGAAAACTTTTAAAATATAATTTGTTTAATGACACAAATGCCGCTGAAGTGGTAAATTGTCTTTTGTAAATCCAATATTTAAAATAATGTATACTTTCAAATGACAACGATATTGTTCTGAAAACATAATTGAAATCCAATGTTTCAAATATTTTGCACATTAAATATAGCTCAAAGGGTCTATTGAAATGTGCAATATTGTTTTTTTTTATTGAATCATCGAAGTGAGAAATGAATCCAGTTATTTGAATCGACTGGCATTTATTTTATTTTTTTTTAAATATATAATTGGAGCAAAACTCCGATTTGAACATTTGTAATCAATCCCAAACTTATCGTCCCGAACGTTTGTTAACAAATCCAAACTGTTTTAATCCTTTCCTGATCAACTTTTCACCACACTTTCGTGATTCCGTGATAAATTGCACTCCGCCCTGACACCTGCTCTGACCTCTTCTGTACAACATGGCAAGGTTGGAAAATTACTCTATTTGCTGCAGCTATTTTATGTACCCCACATTAATGCTAGTTTGGTTCTGGTGACTGATTGCGTTGCGATTTTCCGCCCAATCGTGCAACAATTTACGAGCCACAGTTTTAATCGGCACGAACCGAAAAGTCTGTAACGGAAAGCTGAGTTATTTCTGTGTTGCGACTTTTGCGTGATTGATTGGACTGATTGGGTGGGGTTGTGAAATTTGTGTCAACCGAAGGGAAAGTTTTTCTCCGACTAAGTGTTTCAATTTCTGTTTTTTTTTTGTTTGCTTCCAGACAGGTGGAATTCATTACGGCAAGATTGATTGCCACCCCCTGGGAGGTGAACCCTGAAAATGTAATAAAATTAGTTCGTTTCCACAGGTTTGAACAACCGTGACTGGTGGCAAAGTAGAGCCAGTAAAGTCTACAGATCCACGCCCTTTCCGAAGGGATTTTCTCGCAAAAAAAATTAACCCCTTTGACCCCCTCAACCTCCTCAATAAACGTCGTCCTCCCTTTTGCTAGACCGGCTCCTCTCAGTCTGTGTGGTGTGTTAGTTATTCACACTTTTTGCCCTCTACCTCATTTTTAATTTATTCAAATTATCCATCACACGAAAAATGTGCATTAACACATAATTACTTAATTAGAGTGTACTGGGCAAGAAGACGCAAAAAAAAAGTCTTACCGTAGTCCAGGCAAGAAATAAAAATGAGGTTTGATTTAGCAAAGTTGATTCAAATGAAAAAAGTTGTTTCAATTTTCCTCTTTGTTTCGGTCACGAACCACCAGCGAACGTTGTTGCAAAATTAAGTAATCCAATTGGGGATTTTTCTCGGAAAGTTTTGTGCCAACATCGATGCACCGTCGAAACTGGGTTGCGGCCAATTGAGAAAAAGGGGAAAAAGCTGCAAGCTTTGTTCAAACAAAGAAAGGAAATTAATTTGCAGAACAGTGGAAAACTGCTGATTTGCAACTGAACAACTGAAATAAAGGAATATTACATTGAAAATAACAAATTTTGAATCATCAAAAATGAAAGATTACACAGAAAAAAAAATCATGGTAATATTACATCTGGGAAGGGAATGTCAGAAAAAAGGAGTAATTTTACCTCTGGAAACGCAAATTTTACCACTTTTCTGGTGTAATGTCACTTTTTCAGTCTAAATTGAGGTAATATAACATCATCAAAGAGGTAATATTCAACCTTCCAAAATTAAAGCTTCCAAATCTACATTATTTTTTTCTGTGTACTTAAAAATCCTGTATTCTGTTATAGAAAGAAAAAAAATGCACATTAAAGCATAAAATCACAAAATTTCATCTAATCCAGAAGAACCAACGACTTACGAATACTTCTTTTTTTTAGGAATGTGTAGTGTATTCGTGTTTCGGAAGAAATTGAGGGCTGGAAAAGCAGTAGGAAAGCAAAGATTTTTCTTTCGTTCTGGGTTTTGCCGTTTTTCTAAGAGTTTTTATTTCTCCCTCATTCTTTTTCTTTGTCCAGAAAGGAAAAACTTGGCAAAGTAAAACAAAGAACATTGCCGGTGGCGGAGAGGCTGATGGTAACTGGTGGGATGGTGTACAGGCTAAAATGAATAATTATTATTGAAAAGAATTGCAAGTAATTTGCTGGTCGTAGTGTGTGTTGGGGGATAAGCTGGGTGGTTGCACGAAATATAGAAGCAAAAATTCATTGTTATCCGAGCATTCGTTGGTGAAGGTTGTCTGAATCAACATGACTCGTCGCGTCCCGGCGCAAAACGCCGGCAATATTGCCCTACCTGCGGCTCAAGCAGGCAAAAAAGTGGGAATTTCCAAAAGGAAGGTTGAGGCCTCGACTGATGGCCAAAAACCGGGGATTTCCAAGAGGAAGGTGCTTTTGGAAGTGACATCGAACAGCAAAAAGACGAAAAAGAGCGACGGTACTGTACCGATGGATGAGGAGGAGGAGAACTCTTCGTCGCACGAGGAGCAGCTATTGAAGAACAACAAGTTTGCTGGACTGCCTGACGAGGACCAGGTAGCGGAAGCAAAGGAGAATGAAGTGAAACAGCGAAAGGCGAAACTGCCTCCTTTTTATGTGCGGCAATCAGCAGCTACGATCGACTTTCGAGCGGGGCTGGTTGAACTCATCAAGTCTGGGAAAGTCCTAGGCAACATTCGTCTGTGTCAGGACGGATTTAAGGTGCTGGTGCAATCCAGGCAGCACTATCAACTGGTCAAGGATTACTTGACCGAAAACGAGGCGGAGTATTTTACCCATGATGTCGTCATGGATAAGCCGTACAAAATCGTCGTCAGAGGTCTGTACGACATGCCAGTGGAGGAATTAGCTGCCGAGCTAAAAGTTTTGAAACTGGATGTGTTGGCCGTGCACAAAATGAGCCGACGCAACAAAGACATCAAGTACCGTGACCAGCTCTACCTGCTGCATTTGGCTAAGGGATCGACGACGCTTCCTGAGCTGAAGGCAATTCGAGCGGTTTTCAACATTATCGTGTCGTGGGAGCGATACCGACCAGTGCATCGTGACGTCACACAATGCTTCAACTGCCTGGGCTTCGGGCACGGAGGTAAGAACTGCCACCTAAAGCGTCGTTGCGCCAAATGTGGTACCGATGCGCACATCACATCCCAGTGCATCCAAGATTCGCTGGTGAAGTGCCTCAACTGCAACGGTGAGCATTCGTCAACCGACCGAAAGTGCCCCAAGAGAGCTGAGTTCGTGAAAATTCGGCAGCAAGCATCGACGAAGAATCAGCCTCAGCGTCGTAGAACTCCTCCAGCCCTGGTGGAGCAAAACTTTCCACCTCTTCAGCCACGACGGCAGGTACCGAACTTGGCACCGTTGCCGTTGGATCCCAGGAAGAGAGCTGAGATGAATCATCCACGGCCGGGCTCCAGCCAGGAGCCGAGACCGCCACCACCGGGCTTCAGCCAGGAGCCAAGACCAACCCAAGAACCAGCAGTTGAGGAAAATGGTAATGATCTTTACACCTCAACCGAACTCCTCAATATTTTCAAACAGATGTCCGCTGCACTGCGTGGATGCAAAACCAAGACCCAGCAGATTGAAGTGCTGACCTCGTTCGTCATCCAGTATGGATCGTAGGTCCCTCAAGCTGCTGAATTGGAACGCTTGCTCCATTAGGAGGAAGAATTTAGAGCTGGTGGATTTTCTTCGCGAGAAGGAGATCGACGTAGCTGCCATCACGGAAACTCATCTGAAGCCCGGTGAAAAAGTTTATCTGCAAAACTACAAGATCGCGACGCAGCTCGATAGGACCACCTCTGGAGGAGGAGGTGTGCTTGTCGCTGTTCATCGTGATCTCAAGCCACGCCGGCTGCCACACTTTAAGCTGGACATCATCGAGGCCGTTGGAGTGGAAATTCCCACTTCGGTTGGCCCAGTACTCTTCATTGCTGCATACTGCCCACGTCAGGTGAATTCCAGAGATGGTTCAGCAGCAAAACTGAAGAGCGATATCCAGAAGCTGACACGGCGGAGCGCAAAGTACATCATCGCTGGTGACCTCAACGCGAAGCATGAAGTTTGGGGCAACAGCAGGAGGAATCGAAACGGAGTGATTCTGCACAACGATCTGCAAAACGGATACTACAACGTTGTAAGTCCAGATCGTCCAACGAGAGTGGCCCGGTCTGGGAATCACTCAATCATCGACTTCTTCATTACCAATATGGCTGAGAACGTGGCTCATCCTGAGGTGTTTGAAGAGTTGAGTTCTGATCACTATCCGGTGGTTGTGGAGGTTGGAGCTTCCGTTACTCCGCAGCGGCAACCAACCCGGAAAGATTACCACAACGTTGACTGGCAGCAGTTTCAGCAAGTGGTCGACAGCAACATCGACTATGATCAACACCCGGAAACTTCTGCTGATATTGATCGTTCGCTGGAGGTGATCCAGCAGGCTATCAACCAAGCAGAGGCTGCCAACGTTCGGGAGGTTCCTGTTAATTTTAAGGTAACTGATATTGACGTAGATACTAAACACTTGATTAGACTTAGGAATGTTTATAGGAGACAATATCAACGGACTGGGGACTATGACAAAAAGATTTCAGTGAACAATTTGAACAAAATAATACAAGACCGACTTGACAATATCAGAAATCAAGAATTTTCAAAACATGTAAGCCAGCTTGGGAATTATTCAAAACCATTTTGGAAACTTTCAAAAGTTCTTAAAAACAAACCAAAGCCTATTCCTCCTCTTATTATTGAGGATTCTCCTTTGATTACATCCGAGGAAAAGGCAAATGCACTTGGGCTTCATTTTGTTAGTTCACATAATCTTGGCGCTTCCATGACCAGCCGTAAAGAAACATCAGTTGCCAATAGTATTTCAACAATTAATAACTCTACCTTTGAATTTCCTGCAGATTCCCATGTTTCTGGTGAGGAAGTCAAAGTTGCAGTTAAACAAATGAAAAATATGAAAGCTCCAGGCTTTGATAACATTTTTAATCTAGTGTTGAAAAAACAGAGTGATCAGTTCTTTCAACATCTAGCCAATATTTTCAATAAATGTTTGCAACTTGGTTACTTCCCTACCAATTGGAAACTGGGCAAAGTCATACCGATTTTGAAGCCTCAAAAAGATCCAACATCGCCAACAAGTTATCGTCCCATTAGTCTTTTGAGTAGTCTGTCCAAACTCTTTGAGAAGGTCATCTATTCAAGGCTTTTGGATTTTACCAACGATAATAATATAATTTTGAACGAGCAGTTTGGCTTCCGAAAGGGTCATAATACTGCTCATCAGCTTACGAGAGTTACTAAAATCATCAAGCAGAACAAGCTTGAGTCTAAATCAACTGCTATGGCTTTGTTGGATGTTGAGAAGGCTTTTGACAATGTTTGGCATGATGGTTTGATACATAAACTGTATTTATACGGTTTTCCAATGTATCTTATCAAAATTATCCAGCACTATCTTTCGGAGAGATCGTTCAAGGTTTTTCTGAATGGGATTGCTTCTGGATTATTCAACATTGATGCTGGGGTTCCCCAAGGAAGTATTCTTGGCCCACTTCTGTATAATATTTTTACATCTGATTTGCCTACTCTTCCTGGTAATGGTGTGTTGTCACTTTTTGCTGATGACACTGCCGTTATTTATAAGGGTAAAATAACCAGATATTTAGTTGGCCGTCTTCAAAAGGGTCTTGACGTTCTTTCCGAATACTTTGGCGACTGGAAAATTCGCATAAATGCAGCCAAAACTCAAACCATCATTTTTCCACTTTCCAAATCGGCCCGATTTGTCCCAAAGGATGATGTTTTGATTAAAATGAATGATGTTTCGATAACCTGGTCAAAAGAAGTTGTCTATTTAGGTCTCATACTTGACTCGAAACTTTTGTTTCGACAGCATGTTGACAAAATATTGAACAAGTGCAGCATTCTCATCAGGTGTTTGTATCCTTTGATTAACAGAAAATCAAAGCTATCTTTGAAAAATAAGTTAGCAGTTTACAAACAAATAATTTACCCCGTTATTGAGTATGCAGTACCTGTTTGGGAGTGTTGCGCTAGAACTCATAAATTGAAGCTCCAGCGTGTCCAAAACAAGGTACTCAAAATGGTTTTGAATGTTCCTGGCTGGACAAGATCAAGTGAGGTTCATGAATTAGCAGATGTAAAAATGTTGGATCAGAAGATTCAAGAAAAATGTTTGAAATTCAGGGAAAAATGTGCTATATCTGAATACCCCTTGATTCAAGGATTGGTTTAGTTTATTGTAAGTTTAAGTTAGTTTTAGGTTAGGTTATGTTTTCTTAACATTTTTTTTTCCTCATTGTACCTAGTGTTACAAAAATGATAAATCATATACTTTTAAAGTTAAGAAAATGAACAGTGTTTAAATCACGAAAAGCAAACTAAAGCTGAAGAGCCACAGCTGACCACTTATTATGTAAACCAAATGTAATTATTATAAGAAAGATTCAATAAAGTATATTTAATTCAAAAAAAAAAAGAAGCAAAAATGTGCCCCCGAATTATGGAGGATAATACAAGTTGGAAATATTCACCACTACGTTCATGAACAAAAATAACATAAAAACCTCGCTACGTAATTTGTGGATATGAACGTTTAAGTTTCATCAAAGTATGATACATTTGAGCTCTTTGATTACGCTACAATCGACATAATTGAATTTCGGTAAATTCCCTTGCAATAAATAAAATTATAAATTATAAATGGTATGGAATCATCTTAAGGGGTTACATACATGTAGAAAATAATCTCAATATTTCATAATTTCGAATATTTGGTAAATCCTTTACAAAGATGAATTCCAATCTCTCCTGAAAATTTCATTGAGATATGTTATGATTTAAGTGAGTAGAAGACGATTTAAGTTTAAACTTTTGCCATGTGCAAAGCGGACTGTCAAACTTTGTGTGCGTTCTTCTCGGAACACCGAGTTGATTTCCGGGTGCCACGATATCTCGAGATGAGATAGACCAAATTGGCTGAAATTTGGGGTGAAGACTCTCAAGATATATTCCGTGTGCATGACGAAGCCCGATTTTGAAATTTTGTTTTTTTTTTTCTTAAATACAAAAATCAAAAACTGACAAATTTTTATATGAAAAACACAAAAATATTTTTATCTTTTTCTAAAATAATTTTTAAATCGGCCTTTGTCATGCACACGGGACCGGTTTAATGAGTCTTCACCACAATTTTGAGCAAATTTGGTCGAAGCAGCGTTGAGATATCGTGGCACCCGTTTTTTGAAACTACTAACTTCAAATAGTTATTACTCGGCAAATACACATCCAAATGTGATCAAATTTATTTTATTGTTATAATAGTTAAACCTCGCATATGCAACTCATATGGGGGTTTCTTATGCGAAGCACGCATATGCGAGGTACAGAGCTTATGGGATTTTGGCTATATGGGAGACATGGCCTATTTTTTTGTAAAAAATCATCTTAACTATACAAATTTATAGTGTTTTGGAATCGTTATGAAGTCAGCTATACAGCTACACCAAATTTACAAAGTTTACGATGTTCTAGGTCATCCGAAACTTCCTCAAGTTAAGGCCTATGTGTTCACCGCCGTACAAGTATGAGGTAGGCGATTGTGACTTTGGTTTTTGACATCAGATCATATCCGGATAGCCTCAGGGAGGTTCAGGGACTAGTCTACCGATATGTGGTGATGTTCTAGGTCTTCTGTAGAGTCCCGGGAGTTACGGCCGGTGGGTCTACCGCAGTAACATGATAGAGGTCAGTGGTTTTTGACCCCAGATCATATCCAAATAGCCTCAGGGAGGTTCAGGGACTAGTCTACCGATATGTGGTGATGTTCTAGGTCTTCTGTAGAGTCCCGGGAGATACGGCTGGTGGATCTACCGCCGTAACAAGACAGAGGTCAGTGGTTTTTGACCTCAGATCATATCCGGATAGCCTCAGGGAGGTCCGGGGACTAGTCTACCGATATGTGGTGATGTTCTAGGTCTTGTGTAGAGTCCCGGGAGTTACAGCCGGTGGGTCTACCGCCGTAACAAAATAGAGGTCAGAGGTTTTTGACCTCAGATCATATCCGGATAGCCTCAGGGAGGTCCGGGAACTAGTCTACCGATATGTGGTGATGTTCTAGGTCCTCTGTAAAGTCCCGGGAGTTACGGCTGGTGAATCTACCGCTGTAACAAGATAGGGGTCGGAGGTTTTTGACCTCAGATCATGTCCAGATAGACTCAGGGAGGTTCAGAGGCTAGTTTACCGATGTGTGGTGATGTTCTGGGTCTTGTTTAGAGTCCCGTGAGTTACGACCGATGGGTCTACCGCCGTAACAAGATAGAGGTCGATGGTTTTTGACCTCAGATCATATCCAGATAGTCTCAGGGAGGTTCAGGGACTAGTCTACCGATATGTGGTGATGTTCAAGGTCTTCTGTAGAGTCCCGGGAGTTACGGCTGGTGGATCTACCGCCGTAACAAGATGGAGGTCGGAGGTTTTTGACCTCAAATCATGTCCAGATAGACTCAGGGAGGTTCAGGGACTAGTCTACCGATATGTGGTGATGTTCAAGGTCTTCTGTAGAGTCCCGGGAGTTACGGCTGGTGGATCTACCGCCGTAACAAGATGGAGGTCGGAGGTTTTTGACCTCAGATCATGTCCAGATAGACTCAGGGAGGTTCAGAAGCTAGTTTACCGATATGTGGTGATGTTCTGGGTCTTTTATAAGATCCCGGGAGATACGTCCGATGGGTTTACCGCCGTAACAAGATAGAGGTCGGTGATTTTGACCTCGGATCATATCCGGATAGCCTCAGGGAGATCCGGGGACCCTACTCCCGGGACTCTACAGGTAGACTAGTTCCCGAACTTCCCTGAGGCTATCCGGATATGATCTGAGGTCAAAAACCTCCGACCTCACTTGTGACGGCGGTAGATCCATCGGCCTTAACTCCCGGGACTCTACAGAATACCCAGAACATCACCACACATCGGTAGACTAGCCCCTGAACCTCCCTGAGACTATCTGGATATGATCTGAGGTCAAAAACCATCGACCGCTATCTTGTTACGGCGGTAGACCCATCGATCGTAACTCCCGGGACTCTACAGAATAGCCAGAACATCACCACATTGGTAGACTAGTCCCCGGACCTCCCTGAGGCTATCCGGATATGATCTGGGGTCAAAAACCACTGACCTCTATCTTGTTACGGCGGTAGATCCATCGGCCTTAACTACCGGGACTCTACAGAATACCCAGAACATCACCACACATCGGTAGACTAGCCCCTGAACCTCCCTGAGACTATCTGGATATGATCTGAGGTCAAAAACTATCGACCTCTATCTTGTTACGGCAGTAGATCCATCGGCCTTAACTCCCGGGACTCTACAGAATACCCAGAACATCACCACACATCGGTAGACTAGCCTCTGAACCTCCCTGAGACTATCTGGATATGATCTGAGGTCAAAAACCATCGACCTCTATCTTGTTACGGCGGTAGACCCACCGGCCGTAACTCCCGTGACTCTACAGAAGACCTAAAACATCACCACATATCGGTAGACTAGCCCCTGAACCTCCCTGAGGCTATCTGGATATGATCTGAGGTCAAAAATCACTGACCTCTATCTTGTTTCGGCGGTAGACCCATCGGTCGTAACTCCCGGGACTCTACAGAATACCCAGAACATCACCACATTGGTAGACTAGTCCCCGGACTTCCCTGAGGCTATCCGGATATGATCTGGGGTCAAAAACCTCCGACCTCTATCTTGTTACGGCAGTAGATCCATCGGCCTTAACTCCCGGGCTCTACAGAATACCCAGAACATCACCACACATCGGTAGACTAGCCCCTGAACCTCCCTGAGGCTATCTGGATATGATCTGAGGTCAAAAACCACTGACCTCTGTCTTGTTACGGCGGTAGATCCACCAGCCGTAACTCCCGGGACTCTACAGAAGACCTAGAACATCACCACATATCGGTAGACTAGTCCCTGAACCTCCCTGAGGCTATCTGGATATGATCTGGGGTCAAAAACCACTGACCTCTATCTTGTTACGGCGGTAGACCCACCGGCCGTAACTCCCGGGACTCTACAGAAGACCTAGAACATCACCACATATCGGTAGACTAGTCCCTGAACCTCCCTGAGGCTATCCGGATATGATCTGAGGTCAAAAACCAAAGTCACAATCGCCTACCTCATACTTGTACGGTGGTGAACACATAGGCCTTAACTTGAGGAAGTTTCGGATGATCTAGAACATCGTAAACTTTGTAAATTTGGTGTAGCTGTATAGCTGACTTCATAACGATTCCAAAACACTATAAATTTGTATAGTTAAGATGATTTTTTACAAAAATATAGGCCATGTCTCCCATATAGCCAAAATCCCATAAGCCCTGTACCTCGCATATGCAACTCTTGCGACAAAACCGAATCAGGTGGAATGATTCGTATATGCAAAGTTGCATATGCGAGGCGCTCTTATGCGAGGTTTGACTGCAGATGAAAATGTATATTTTAATGCCCTGAAAGTAGATCCATCGGCCTTAACTCCCGGGACTCTACAGAATACCCAGAACATCACCACACATTGGTAGACTAGCCTCTGAACCTCCCTGAGACTATCTGGATATGATCTGAGGTCAAAAACCATCGACCTCTATCTTGTTACGGCGGTAGACCCACCGGCCGTAACTCCCGTGACTCTACAGAAGACCTAAAACATCACCACATATCGGTAGACTAGTCCCTGAACCTCCCAGAGGCTATCTGGATATGATCTGAGGTCAAAAATCACTGACCTCTATCTTGTTTCGGTGGTAGACCCATCGGTCGTAACTCCCGGGACTCTACAGAATACCCAGAACATCACCACATTGGTAGACTAGTCCCCGGACTTCCCTGAGGCTATCCGGATATAATCTGGGGTCAAAAACCTCCGACCTCTATCTTGTTACGGCAGTAGATCCATCGGCCTTAACTCCCGGGCTCTACAGAATACCCAGAACATCACCACACATCGGTAGACTAGCCCCTGAACCTCCCTGAGGCTATCTGGATATGATCTGAGGTCAAAAACCACCGACCTCTGTCCTGTTACGGCGGTAGATCCACCAGCCGTAACTCCCGGGACTCTACAGAAGACCTTGAACATCACCACATATCGGTAGACTAGTCCCTGAACCTCCCTGAGGCTATCTGGATATGATCTGGGGTCAAAAACC
Source organism: Culex pipiens pallens (assembly GCF_016801865.2). Classification (NCBI taxonomy): domain Eukaryota; kingdom Metazoa; phylum Arthropoda; class Insecta; order Diptera; family Culicidae; genus Culex; species Culex pipiens. The sequence goes on from NC_068938.1 coordinate 148,493,798, forward strand.
ACTGACCTCTATCTTGTTACGGCGGTAGACCCACCGGCCGTAACTCCCGGGACTCTACAGAAGACCTAGAACATCACTACATATCGGTAGACTAGTCCCTGAACCTCCCTGAGGCTATCCGGATATGATCTGAGGTCAAAAACCAAAGTCACAATCGCCTACCTCATACTTGTACGGTGGTGAACACATAGGCCTTAACTTGAGGAAGTTTCGGATGATCTAGAACATCGTAAACTTTGTAAATTTGGTGTAGCTGTATAGCTGACTTCATAACGATTCCAAAACACTATAAATTTGTATAGTTAAGATGATTTTTTACAAAAATATAGGCCATGTCTCCCATATAGCCAAAATCCCATAAGCCCTGTACCTCGCATATGCAACTCTTGCGACAAAACCGAATCAGGTGGAATGATTCGTATATGCAAAGTTGCATATGCGAGGCGCTCTTATGCGAGGTTTGACTGTAGATGAAAATGTATATTTTAATGCCCTGAAAACATATTAAAAAAAAAATTAAGCGTGTGCTCAAACCAACCTCTGAAACTTTTGCCGATTTACATGTATGTAACCCCTTAAGGAACCCCGTGCACCCATGTTTATCTGTGGGGTAGCAAAAATATGGGCGTGAGTATGGTTGCTTCTTATGATTCCATAGCATTTATAACCAAATGTACATTTTTTTATTGGCGGAGAATTCAAATTCAATTCATTGGAGTGTGTTCAGAGAGCCCAAATCTACCATACCTTGATGAAACACAAAAACATAACTAGAATATTGGCTGGTAGGAAAACAGCATTTAACTCCATCGTGCCCCTAATGTTGCCATATCAGCACTTTGACGTTCAATTACAGCTCTTAAAAAGCGTTTTGAACTGAACTCGAGTGATAAATATCTAAACAGGAAGTGAGCAAGCAAGTTTCTATGAACAGTTTTACAAAGTAAGTTGTATAAATACTAAAAATCAGCAAATTGGATGGAGTTAGGAGCGAGTGCTTAACCTGCCAAACAAACGAAAAATTTCCACAGCTCAATTTTTGTACCTAAGATTTTAAAACATGTTCAATGAAATATTAATGATTGATTTAGGTCATTAAAATATGTGAATTTATGCCAATAATGATTTATTCAAAAACAGGAATGATTGTTTAACTTCAATTCTTCAATTCCCAATTTCTTTGAAAAATAAAGTGCATCTAATTTACGACACAAGTCTTAGCAAAAAAACAAACGATTACATTTTGAGCTCGATAATCACCTTCAAAATTCAATTTTAGACGCAATTTCAAGAAAAAAACGTTACTTAATCCACCCTTAGGTGGTTGGTGCCTTCCTCACATTTAAAGGGTGCTATCCAAAATAGACACAAAATGGCGGTGTTTTTCAGAGTTTTATCAATTTTGATTCATTATTCATACCACTAGATTGGGTAGTCAAATCTTCATATTGCAGGGCACTTATGTGGTTACAACTTATGATAGGGTAGTCAGATCTTCAATCCAATTCGTGCTCGTTGAAATGGTCTTTTAATTACCTATCCAAAGATAGGTCGCATGAATATCATGAGATAAGATGAGATGATCATGAGATCCGCCCTCCAAAATGTGCATAAATAACACTGGTGTTTATAAATTTTGATAGGGTTTTCAGATCTTCAATGTCTTGGACGCGTTGAAAAGGTCTTTTAAATACCTTTCTGAAAATATATAGCATGACGGGTTTTTTTTTACAAAAACCACCCTTTTTACAATCTTCCGAACTTTTGTTAAAATCGTTTTTTTAGCATAACTTTTAAAGTACTTAACTAAACTCCATAATTTTTAATAGCGACTTATGGGACCCCAGGACGGAATGAGGCCAAAATGGACAAAATCGGTTCAGCCAATGTCGAGATAATCGAGTGACAATTTTTTGATCAACATCCCACCACACACATGTATACATGAAGGTGGGTTTCCTCAGTAAGGTGAGGAAGGCAAAAATACAGAAAAAAATTGAAATTGTTCATCGATCATATTAATTTTTGATCAGCGTTGAATTAAAGAGAGTGAAATTAAGTACTATCGGAGAAATAAATTGTCAAGAATGTTTAATTTTCGATCAGCATAAGTATTAAGCTATTTTCCCCAATAAAACAAACAAAAGCTTTTTTGAACACTTGGAACTCCAAGAGGGTCAATGAAATTGAACTCAAGACGGTTTCAAAAACACCTAAAAAGCAAAAACAGGAAATTTGATCTATTGGACCCTTTGAAAAAAAAAAAAACTTCAGAGGTGGAATTTTAAACCAATTTAAATGATTATTGTTGTATTTGATCTGAGAGGATTTCTTGAATATTTTCCAACAAATTTAAATAATGAAATAACCGTAAGTATGAAATCGCGTTTTGATCCCGTTTTTGGTACAGTAAATAAAGATTTTATCGAATTTGGTAAAAACATTTTGATTGTGCTGTCAAATGAATCTAAAAAAATCTAAACGTTATTGAAATTACTTAATTTTGCATAAAAATTTAAGATTGTTGCATGTGAATGAAATTTAAATGGATTTTTTTGCTAAAATTCTACGAATAAAAAAAGTATTGTTGTATCTATTGTGGAACTTGGAATACATGTAATTATTTTGAATCTACCATAGTGGAGATCATTCTAGAGATTCTTTGGGATCAAATGTAGCAAAAATAATTAAAATTGAATAATATTGACTAAGGTGCAGCTTTTAAAGTAAAACTTATGTTGAAGACTTACAGTATTTCAAAAAAAAGTATTTACACCCTTTGGGCACTATGCACATTTTGTGATGAAACATGTAAACAATTTAAAGTTTGACAGAAACCTAGTTCTACGTTTTGTTCAGAAACTCATACCGAGCTACAAAAAGTTCATGAAAAGATGATTTCTATAAAAAGTTATATAACAAATACTACTACAAAATCAAAAAAGGTGCAAAAAAAGTGTGTACACCTTTCGAAAAATTAACATAAATAAAGTTATTTGTTGACAAATCACCATAAATCCAGTCTCCCAACTCCAAATAGGCATCCTTGACTGGTGAAAAAAATAATTTGGATTGAATATAAAGTTAACTAACTACTTAGTTTAAAAGTTTATATAACTCTGGAAATTCTATATAAAACTTATCTAAACTTAATTTTGCAAACTTTTAATTCAACTAAATGTCCATATATTACCATAGAACTGCTAAATAAACATTTTGGATTGGGTATAACACCGTTTTTGGGGTCTTTATATCGATACAATAGATTTTTCGTTGGAATTTCGTAACAACCCGGAATTACGTCGTCGGAAAATACGCCGGCATCCGAAGCGGTCCACGATTCACAAGTCAACCTAAGTGGCATCGGAAAGGGCATAACATTTCCGATCCTTTGATACCCAAACATCTAGGTTTTCCTTAAAACCCACGTTTTTAAATAAGTTAAATTTGTATGGAGACTTGCCTCACCAATTACACAAAATGGCTTCTTTGGTCCATGTGAAGGCCCCCACTAAGTTTGAGATTGAAAACATTAAACAGTTATATAAAAACTTTTTACCGTGGGAATGTTCTTAGATAGTTCGCAACATTTAGAAAGCTTTCAAGCTCAAACAGATTGATTGCTAATTTGTTTTTTTTTGCGAGGTTATTTTCAGCAAAAACACGTACCTCAACTTTGCATAGCAGACGAATTGACAGGAATTTTCCTAGCAAAAGATATTTTCCGCAAAGTTAGCTGGTAGTGTCCTCTTACTTCTGTAAGATTTTTGAAAACTTTTTCTTACTCTTGTCTATTCCATAGTTATAAGAAATAATGTTTTTGATTGAATTGCGAAGTAAAACTTAGCTGAAATGAACACCAAAACTCTGTTATGTACCTAAATGAACACATTTTTACTTGATTATGCACAAATAAAACCGAATTGAATTAAATTGAAAAAGTGTTTCATAAAGGTTTGAGTTTCATTGATAAGATTATGAGATATGAAAAATATCTTGTTGACCCAATGTCCCTTCTAATCACGATATTTGCTTCATGAAACTTCCTAAACATCGGGAACTAATAACCGAATAATGTAAATAAACTTTGCTTAACTACTCGACCACAACCCAGCAAGCAGCAGCTCAATCTTGTAGTAGTGCCAAAACAAGCCCTTCACTCCCTCTCACACATCCCAGTAAAGAAGGAAAAACCTTAAAAACTAATCCTGTTGACGTGCGTCACGCACACAGTCCTTTTCCCTCCCCTTTAAGCCCCCCCAACTATGTTTGGCACGCGCAGAAAAACGAGACGAGACGAGGGTGGCCAATTTGCGACGATTTACAGGACGACCAGAAACACGACAAAGAAGAAGGAAGGCAGGACTTCCACCGCCATCAACATTGTTTGGAATAATGAAGGATAACACACACGCAAAGCGCCAGTCAAGTGTGGTGATCGATGGAAATTTTCCCGGACTGGAAGTGGCTTTTTCTTTCGGTTTCGCTTGTTGTATTTGGGTGAGGAATTTTCCTCACTTATTTGGTGGTTGCGTGAAAACATTTTGTCCTGCTATAATTATTGCTTAAACATGTTTGATTATGTGAATTGAAAAAAAAAGGTTTTTCAATACTATTAAAAAAAAACCTTCTAGAATCTTCTATCAAGCCTCGAATATGTGAGACTCGCAGTTGACAACGTTGAATTTTCCGCCCTTTTCCGGAAACAAGAAACGAATCGACCTGGCCAAGGCCACGCAAACTGTTTGGTATGAAAAAGAAATATGTTGGGAATTTTTCGAAACACGACTCTGTCAATTCGCGAGAAGGCCGAAAGTTTCATAATTGAGGAAAAATGCTTTCTGATGAACGGAGGGGGAAGTAACATTCCGAATGAAGCATGATAAAGTGATTTGAAGCTCTTTGGTTGTGCGGAATTGAGGCATTTCCGGGGGATCTGGGGACAAGTTTGTTTGGCCTCGAAGCAGGAAGTGTGTGACATTTGTTATTTTGGGAAGTTGGGTGTTGTTATTTACTTACTTGATTGGACTGGATTTCTAGGACAAAGAAGCTAGAATCGTAGGAGGAAAATAAATAGTGTTAAATTAAACGTAACAAATGGCTTGATTCCTCAAAATAAAGTTAGAAAATTTTAAAGTTCAATATTGTAAAGTTTTGAAGAAATAAGTATTGAAAAGATTTCTTTGTTATAGTTTATTTTTTAAATTGCAGCAAATGCAGAAGAGCTGTGAATTAATTTATAAATCAGCACATTCAGCAAAAAAACATTTGAAGTGTGGTTCGGTGAAATTTTTTAACCAAACTTACAATAGCCTGTTTATTACATTTAATTGAATATCAGTATCTAAAGAACAGTGTTTCCCGATTGTTTTGTTTTATATATCGGAAAGATTCTTCAGAGCTTTTTTTAAGTGGGTTTACATGCTGGTTTTGAAAATATTATTTTTTACCATAAAAGTGTATTCCAATAAGATCAAATTATTCATAACCATATTTTTCTAACATTATTTTCAATGATTTTGAAAAATTATATAAATTTATAAATAAATTTGAACTAATGCCTGAAAAAGAAAAAAAATGTTACCAGATGAGTTTGATGATACCACCATAACTAAATCTTCATTATTTTTCTATTATCTTTTTAACGATGCAAACAATCAGCAAAATCCAAATCTAAAAGACTTTACTTTTTTTTTCAAAATATTTTTCTCAAATTATTACTAAAAATGTTGTAATTATAATATGATTATTTCTTCATGATATCAGGCGATTTCTTATGTTTTTTTTGTAGTTTTAAGCGGTTTAAACTTTTTGGGGGATCCTAATGACAAAAAGCCATTTTATATGGTTGGTTATTGGTGAAATTTTCTGATCTCCTCGAAAATATCTTAATAAAAATTTGATAATAAGACTTACATTTAAAAACGAAAAGACATAAAAGTTTTACCGGTTTTCAAATATGAATCTAGATGTTCAAATTTTCTAAATATATTTTTTTTTCGAAGAAATTAGAGAATTTCAATAATAATTCGTATTGTTACATTGAAAATTGGACTATTATTTTCCGAGATATTGGCATTCGAAAATTTTTGTAATATTTGAGAAACTTTTTAAAACTTCAACATAATTGAATCCGAATTGAACCAGCTTTAATGGTTGAAAGTTCTTTAAAAAATACATAAATATATTATTGTTTTTTTTTTATTTTGTTTTTGAAAAGTTGAATCTCAGGAATGAAAAGACCAATCTTCAAAGGAATTTAGGGATCATTGAGTTTAAAAAGAATAATGATCATTTAAGATTCAAACTGTATTAAAAAGTTTAAAGTACAAGAGAATTTAAAAAAAATGAAAAAATAATCTATGTATTGGAAATGCGAAAACAAAACAATTGAAATTCTAACATATTCAAAATAATCAAGAAATCACAAATTTTAATGTCAGAAATTAAAAAAAACTGAGAAAAAAAACACAGCACAAATTTGAAATGTCAGAAATTAAAAAAATCTGAGTAATAAGAAAAACAAAAAGAAAATGATTGATAATTAAATATTTCATTGTTTTCCTTTGATAGAACAAACCAATGCAATGCAGGCAAAAAAAATGCATTTAAAAATTCAATTTAAAAAATAAAATAAAATTTACAGAGATTCTAAAACATAAATAAATAAATCCAAAAAATAAAAAAATAAGAAATTCATAGAAATTTGATAAATTCAAAAAAATATAAGAAATATATTACAAAAAAGAGCACAAGACCAATATTCAAAGAAATCAATAGGAAATTTTCTAAAAAAATTATTTTTAAGAAAATAGCACTCCAGTGCATTATTTAGAAAAATCGAAAAATGTATAACTTATTTAAATTAATCCAACTTTGAGATCCTCGAGAACCTTTCGATTTCACAATTCATTTTTCATAACAAAAGTAGTTGTTTTTTCAAAATTCACTTATTTGTGCTTAGTGCCATAATTTTTACCAATTATTTCGATCATTTTATCCAAAATTATTTTTTTTTAAATCTACCCAAACAAAAAAAAAATCCAAATCCGGTTTTTGTAAAGAATTGCTTTTATGTAACAATTACTTCTTCATATTTTGAGTTGTTGAAATTGTCATGTTTTCACATATTAAGCCATAAAGATCAACTTTGTATATAATATTTACAACAAAAAAGTATCATCATTCGGAATTTGTTTTTTTTTCATGTGCATTCGGCTAATTATTAACTATTTCTTTGCACTTATTTTTGAATTTTTGAGACCAAAGATTGGAAAATACGTGAAATTTCGGAGAAAAAAAATATGCGTTGCTGCAAATTTAAAAAAATCTAAATATTTTTAAATCGATCTCAAACATGCTAAATATTATTTTAAACGCTAGAAAATTCGATTGCTTTTCCATTGAAATTTTAAAGGTTTTTTTTTAATTATTTTTTATTCAGCCCATGTTTTTTCAAATAATTTGAAACTTAATTGAATATTTTTAATGTATTATTCAGTGTTAGTCAAGAATGGAAATTTGAGCTACTGAAGCATAATTTAAAATACTCTCCTTTGGCCAAATGTTAGCCTATCTAATTTGCACTCCCGGGCAGACGGTAATAACAAAATTCATGTCTTTTCAATAACAAATTTTGTTAAAATAACAAAAACTGTTATTGAATATTCTTGTAAATAAATTTTGGAAGAAAAAATAATAACTGTTTCTGTTATTTTAACAAACAATGTTATTGGGATGATATTCAATTGGAAATGAGGAATAATATAATAATAACAGTTTAAGTTATGTTTTTCCATTTAATTCCATAATAACAGGAACTGTTATTGGTTTGATATTCCATTGGAAATGTGAAATAAGATGATAATAACAGTTTAAGTTATGTTTTTCTATTTTATTGCATAATAACAGGAACTGTTATTGGTTCGATATTGCATTGGAAATGAGGAATGAGATGATAATAACAGTTTAAGTTATACCCGAGGTCGCATATACCCGAGCCGGAGGTCGTAACAGGAGTTTCAAAAAAAATATACTTTTTGTATTTTGTATCAAAATAGTTATTGAATCTGTTAAATTAAGAAAATAAAATTAAGAAAGTATTAAAATGCTGCACTGTGGATTCAAAAAAGCCCTGGTTAACTATTTAAAAATACTAAATGAAATAAAGTAGAGGAATTGCTGTTGAGGATTAAGTGATCATTTTCCTCATTCCTTGGACATTTTCAAAAATGTTTTGTACATAGGGACGTGGCGTTACATCGTGCTGCTACCTGGTTTTTTTAAGCGCAAGAGTGGAAAAGTGCTGAGTCATCGTCTAAAAATAGACGGCGTCCTATCTCGCCCAGCAAAATGAAGTCGATAAAGTAGTCGGTTTCGATGAGAAAAAGTGGAAAACGTGGTCTAAAAATAGCGACGCCATCCCCCTATATTGGTAACTATTTCTGCCCTGTTTTTATTTCACAGAGCGAATTGAAAGACAAAAACAACCGCTTTTTCTTGGATGGAGTAATAAATTGAATAAAAATTGCAGTATTTCCCCGATTACAAAACATTTTAACCAAAAACAAAAAGTCAACAAACTCATGACTCATCCTTAATTTTATACCGATTATAGTCTACGACAGAAATTTGACGATTAATACTTTTTGGTCGAAGATTTTTGTTTGCAATCTTTTTTTAAGGATTAAAAATTTATAAATTGATCCCTTTTAAAAAAATCAAGATTAGAAGATTTATAATTTTCGGAACATATAAACACGACCAACTACAAGTAACTGACAAGTTAGTGTCAAAGTCAACTTTATTGACATCATTAGATAAATCGAGTGACTAACATTAACGGCTCACGCCCCCCTAAAGCACGCGCTGTGCGAACACGTTCTTGTCGTTGTGCTTGGTCTCGATCGCCACCGACTAGTCACAATCTACCAAGAGGCATGTTGGACATGAAGAAGTGCCCAAAGAATTCGGCCGAATGTCGAGGGAGATACGCACGCGCAACACCGTGTCGAACGCGATCAGACGCGAGTGTCCTTTATCAGGTTGTTCTCCAGCAGCTGCGTGCGATATCGGCTTACGAGAAAGAAGGTTGAAGCGATCAGTTAAACCAGTTCACTCAGGATTCTTATCTGGAAGAAAATGTACTTGTAGATATCACCTCCGGTCATCCGGGAACCTGTCCGATGGTCGCCAGATCGATGTACAAGTTGCTCATGATAAACAGAACCACGGTAACGCCCGCACCGACACACTCCTAGCCGAGCTCGTTGTACACGCAGTGGCGACTGGGGCGCTGCTGAAGGGGAAGGACTCAATTAAACCAACTATTTCTCCCACAAGATAGATCTCCACTCATTCAGCACCGTCTTCCCCTTGTCCGTGCCGAGCGGCTAGCGGTTGTCGCGAGCCTTCAGCTTGCCGGGCGCTTCCACCATTAGCAGGGACGAGTTGTACACGTATAGCTGCTGGCGCAGTCCGACGCCTTGAGCGCTTCCAGGCCGGCAGCAGGATGGTCCCGGTTTCACGTGTGTCTTCAAACATGCTGCATCAGTCGATCACGTCGGTGGGCTCTTCCGGATCGACAAGTAAACCGTCCAGCATGGGCATGACGGACTACGACACGTTAATCACGAATTCCATTGCCGGTGACTTCGGCGGGGTATTGTTCCGGCAGTAGTTCTCTGTGGCCCCAAACTCGTACGCTCGTAAACTCTGGGCGCTCGTACTTGTTCATTCACTGGCCGGTGTGATCCAGATGCTGGAAGTACTCCGCAGGAACTTCTGTTGTTGCTTTGATGACAAACACTGGAAGCGACGTCCTCCGCCGTTGAACGGTAGCTACACCACGGCGCCTTCTTTCCAAAATTGACGATCGGCTTGGCCTTCTTGAAATAGCGACGACACTGAAGTAAACAATACCACAATTGGTTATCCTGAATTGGCATAAAATAATTTTGAAATTTACGACTCACATTTTGACCATTTGTTTTGGAAAATCTTCGACTGTTCGAAACGGTGCTGACATCTCACGTCATATTTGAACAGAACTGATCGATCACTTTAAGCCAAGATACAAACCTCAATCAAATATTGACCGAAGATGGCAGTACTGTGTCTTGATGGTGGTATTGTCCTTTGCAATTCTTTTCAAGAAGCAATAAATTTTACTTAACTTTTTGGCTCCATTAACAAAACTATCTGGCAAATTGTTGGTTTGAATACAATAGTAAAAGTTTTATTTTTCTACAGAAAAATAAACATTAGAATTCGTGTGAACAATAGTGGCAAATAATTTTTATTATAATATCAAAACGTCCGTCAGTAAAGTTTTTCGTGCAACGCGCAATACCGCGATCTCTTTTTTTCTGCCCCCCGCGCGACGTCGGAGCCGACGAGTGTGCGAGCGCTCGCTCTGGGAAATGTCAAAACAACAATCGCAGCTGGCTTTTTGTTTACGTCGGTCGTCGCCGCGAACTTTGCGTTCAACTTTTCGCGTTTGTTTGTTTGTTTACAATCGGTGCTGGAAAAAGTGAAGTGAAGACAGAGCTGTGTTGTCGAATGGTCCGTCGCGTTTTGTTTATCGGAACAATTTGCGTGAAAAAATGTCTTGAATCCGGTTCCGTCGTGTTTGTTTAGGGGAAATCTACCCTTTCCAATCAAACACCTATCTTCGTCATATGGAGAGTTTGATGCTCGATTAAAGCTCCAAAAATACTATTTGGGCTATAAACTTACCAGCAACAGCACCGCCTCGAGTAAGCACGCAAATGTATGCCACTTACTGGCCAAAAAGATCACATTTAATGCACTTTTGATCATAATTTGTATTTTGCGAGACCACTTCTCATCATTTTGTTGGCACACACAGTGACACACACGAGAATCCCTCAAACGCTTAATGAATATCGCCAAAATTAACTTTTCACTTTCGCTTACTTTTTCACGGCGCTTAAGATATGAAATTGCTTCCAACTACCGGCAACATGTTCTTTTGATCATTAGTAAGGCACTCACTTGAAGAATAATCCCGAAAAATGTAATAAATTAGCAAGCGCCATCAAAAAAACAAACGCGCCAAGTCGTTTGACGTTTCAATTTGCACTTTGCATTCCACTCGAAGGCTGAAGAAAACCGAGCGAGAGACGAAGGCAAAAAAGAACAAAGGCTGGCCGTCAACACCACCAGCAGCACAGCCAGCGATGCCAGGAAACTTTCCCTATAAATGCCACTTTTCGTGAGTGTTCGTTTGAAATGTCAGCGCAAATGGCAACACTCGACAGAGTGTTGGAAGAAAAAAGAACTAAGCCGATATTAGAAAAATGGGCGTGGCCCAATGCATTCGCCTCGATTAGAATACCATTGGGATTTTTTTTTGTTAAATGCTTGGTAAAGAAATAGAATAACTTTTAGTGAAAGTGAAAATAAACAGAAATGTTCACAAAAACTTGCTCTACTCGTTGGTGTACTTGGTTTTAGTAAAATTCAAGGGAGACTCTAGATTATCCAGCATCATTCATACACGACCGCTTATTAGGATTAAAATGGGTAGATTTCCCCTATGTCCGCGATGGAATTGAATCCTGAAAAATCGTATGTTTTCGCGGCTCGTGACCTGAAAACAAATGCACCAGCTTTTCGCCCAGCTGGATCAAAACCTCCTGAGAAGGAAGTTTGCAACGAAGGTGGCAGCCGATTCCGGGATTGTTCCTCCACCGTGTGCGAATCCTTCGAGCGGGTAAGTTGATCCTTGATCAATCCGATTTTTTAAAAGTACAAAATTGGTTGGATTCTAGTTGATTAGTTTGTTTGTTTTGAAATGAGCCTGGTTCTTTAATCTTATGATTCGTACGTGAGGCTTAAAGGGGATTGTTCACATTCCGGAACTTTCCTTTCAATCTAAACAAATCAACTGGAAAACCACGAAATTTTGTCTTTGTAAACAAACATGCCATTTTGTTTGTTGATAAAGGTTTCTTTTCAGATTTGGGGTTCTGAACTCGGCGTGTTTTTGTCTGAAGATTCTTCCGAAAAAATCCGACTGACTGACGGTTCAGACTGCCGGTGCCGACGACAATTTGTTGGCTTCAACCTGATCGAGAACATCCCGTTTGAAACCCCGGCCAGTTGTCGAGTTGTTGTTGTTCCTCAACGAAAGTTCCTCTATCAGCAGGCGTGGTTAATTAGATAAGTATATTTAACTATTCCACCACTTTCTCCTTCTTTTTCAATTTCTCTTCTTCACTGTCCTCGTTCTTATCCTCCTCATCTCCTTCCAGGAGGAAATCTCGGGTTAGTTTTAAAAGGTCCTAAGCGCCAGTTGTAAACAAAGCAGTTTTTCGATTCGATTATTCGATATCAATTATTTGTTTTTCGATTATTTTTTTTAGCTTTCTGGGTGTTTTTGTGAAACCGCCTCGAGTCAAGGGTATTTAAAAGCAAAAAAATGGTTTATTGGACCTCTCAAATCAAACCTCCAGGATTGAGATATTTATTAGCCAAAAACATGTTTTTCCATCGAGCACCTAATGTTGACTAAACAGTAATTAGATGACCAATTGCAGATTTGAAATTTTATTAGAATAGGCTCTTTTCCCATACTTTATACGGTCAAATTGTCATTGAATAATTGATTCTTTGTGTTTTTATTTTTCTCTTTTTCGCAGGACTGGAAACTAAAAATCAATCTGGTATTTTATGTTGGAGAAAACTTTTTGCGCACGCTGGATTCAAACTGGCGCCCTATGGACTGTTAAAAGAAATCCTAACACAATCCTTAGCCTGAAAGATGGATTTCCAGATGGTCAAAGTAAGTTAAAATAATTATTCGAGGTGAACCTATCACTTTTTTTCTATTGATTGTATGCAAAAAATGCTGGATGAATTTTTAAAAGTAAATTGTTGTTTTTAAAAGATGCGATAGTAACACCGACTAACAAAATTTCTGCGCAGGCTCAGAAAGACGTGTACTTTGAATTTTTCAAAAATATTTTGACATGGCCGAATGGTTTTTCTCCAAAATTTGTATGGAGAATGCTGTTCGCTAGTCCCACATATTGCATGCAATTTTTGCTTGTATTCAGCAGCGACGAACTGCCCTGATTCTCCATACAAACTTTTGAGAAAAACCATTCGGCCCTGTCTAAATATTTTTGAAAAATTCAAAGTGTGTTCGAGTTGAGGCTGCGCAGTCATTTTTGTCAATTTTTGTAGGTCAGTGTAATCATTTTGAAACATTTTGTTACAATAATCAAGCAACACATAAACAAAGGACTTTTTCCCTTTTCTTTCAATTTATTTGGCTTTATCCGTATACAACTTTACTGGACTTAATTATGTTCTTAATTCTCCCCAAAATGTCCCAGGCATTGAAAGTTTGTAAAATTTTGCAAATTACTTAGTTTAAACTATTTAAATACTTGTTATTATATTTGAAGGGCTTTTTTTGAAAAAGTGAAAGCGTGGTGGGGGGGGGGGGGGGGGTTCAAAATTAGGAGGGGTGCACTGGAATCTATTTTTTTTTTTTGATCAAAAAGCTTTAGGCTGTAGCAAAGATTACTAGCCTTAAATAATTCGAATGCACAGCTATCTAAAACCAGATTTTGATACAGCCAAAAAATATTGCAATCTATTTTTGATACAATTTTGATATTTTTAGTTATTTTTTCTGTTTTTGTTTCTGTTTTTGTTTCTGTTACAAACTTCTGCTCAGGTAACTTTCCATGTGATAAAATAATAACAATTTTTGTTATGCAATCAATCCATATCAATAACACTTTTTGTTATTTGGGTACACCCCATCCATCGCTCAGAATAACTAACCTTGATATTCTATTGTTCTGGATTCTATGTTATTAGAATGTTATTGCAATAACAGAGCAATAACAATTTTAGTTATTTTTCGAACAAATCTCTGTTATGGAAATTTGTTATTTTAACAACTAATCCGATCATCCCAATAACGGATTTTGATCTTCTCACAATATCAAAAACTGACCTTCCCAAGTTATTTCCGTCTGCTCGGGCTTCAAATTTCCCTCAACCTCCCGTCACAGTGTTCATTTCAAACACTTACCATCGATTAGAGCACCGTAAATTAGCAAACATTTAAACAAAATCTACTCCACACCATTGCGTCCAAAAATTTCCTTCCGCCCTACTCCTTAATGAGCATCGCACACGCCAACTTCCCCTCCCCCTCAATTTTTCTAAGCAAAATAACGAAACGAAACGAAAAGTTTGCTCTTTTCTACAAACGGCAGCAAATTAGTTCGGAGGGAAAATACTTTCCCCCAAAGCGCTGCACTTTATTGGGGGGATGGTTTGCCTTTTCCCCCCCACAAATTCGAGCAGGCTAATTTTGCTTAGAAGAAATGAGGGAAATTTCTTCGACTGGGGAGAGAAAAGTCCTGCCGGCCAGTAACGATAAAAGTAATACGTTCCGATATGATATCCTTAAGGGAAATTGTTGAGGGTGGGGGAGGGCACTTTCAGCCTTAAGGGGGAAATTTTGTGATGATTTGACGTGGCAGATAAGAGCAAAAATGTAGCTTTGCGCTTTTTTTTTGTTGCTTCTTTCGTGAGGAAATGCAATGAGTTCCGGAAAAGTTTATTTCTTAAGGGGAAAGAAAAATCGCACCCGCAGGGATGCTTTCCGCAAAAAGTAAGAAAATTGTTTATTAAATGCAATCGAGCGCAATGGAGTACTTGCCGGCAATCAGCAGCACCGTAAATATTGAGCTTTATTTGGGTAGCTGGAAAATTTGGGAAGGAAAAAATCTTACCCCCTCAAAAAAGGCGATGTCACCAGCTCTTAAGCAAAAGTTGACCAAAACGAAATCGATTCAAGTTGCCTCGACACTTGGCCCCAAAGTGGGGCGATCTTTGACCTCTTCTAACTGTGGCAGTTATCCTTTTTCCACTTTTTCTGCAAACCCCTTTTTATCTGTGACACTGCAGAAGCAGACCACAACAAGGCTGTGCCATTTTTAGAAGCTTTCTATAGAAGAAGTCTTGCTGCTATTTCTAGGGCTAGAGGTTAAGGGGATTGACCAAAAAGGGCAACAAAAAGTGTGACATTAGGATGAGAAAAAAAGATAAAGTTTGAGCTACAGGGTGTTTGAAAAGATTTAAGGCAAATAAAGATTCAAAATTAGTTTAACATTTCAAAATAACAATTAAATTACCTTGATTTTCAAAATTTCTTTGTAATTTTTGTATTAATTAAACAAAATATACTCTTGAAAAATCAAAGAAATTCAAAAATCCCAGTACTTCGATTCTTTAAAAAAAATCACAAAAAAAATGAAATAAATAACTGAAAGATATGGAAAGAAAATAACTAAAATTAAAAAAAATGAAGAAATTGAAAAAGAGTTTAGAAAAATTTAAGAAGATGAAATGTTAAAAAAATTGAAAGAAATTGAAAAAATTTAATGAAATTGAAAGAAATTGAAAGAAATTGAAAGAAATTGAAAGAAATTGAATGAAATTGAAAGAAATTGAAAGAAATTGAAAGAAATTGAAAGAAATTGAAAGAAATTGAAAGAAATTGAAAGAAATTGAAAGCAATTGAAAGAAATTGAAAGAAATTGAAAGAAATTGAAAGAAATTGAAAGAAATTGAAAGAAATTGAAAGAAATTGAAAGAAATTGAAAGAAATTGAAAGAAATTGAAAGAAATTGAAAGAAATTGAAAGAAATTGAAAAAAAAATGAATAAATTGAATGAAATTGAAAATAATTGATAGAAATTGAAAGAAATTGAAAGAAATTGAAAGAAATTGAAAGAAATTGACAGAAATTGAAAGAAATTGAAAGAAATTGAAAGAAATTGAAAGAAATTGAAAGAAATTGAAAGAAATTGAAAGAAATTGAAAGAAATTGAAAGAAATTGAAAGAAATTGAAAGAAATTGAAAAAAATTGAAAGAAATTGAAAGAAATTGAAAGAAATTGAAAGAAATTGAAAGAAATTGAAAGAAATGGTAAGAAATTGAAAGAAATTGAAAGAAATTAAAAGAAATTGAAAGAAATTGAAAGAAATTGAAAGAAAATAAAAGAAATTGAAAGAAATTGAAAGAAATTGAAAGAAATTGAAAGAAATTGAAAAAAATCGAAAGAAATTGAAAGAAATTGAAAGAAATTGAGTTTTTTTTAAAAGAAATTGAAAGAAATTGAAAGTAATTGAAAGAAATCGAAAGAAATTGAAAGAAATTGAAAGAATTTGAAAGAAATTGTAAGAAATTTAAAAAAAATAGGGAATTTTATAGAAGACATTGAAATAAATTTTAATTGAAATCAATTGTAAGCAATCAGAATGAATACATAAAACATGAAATATTCAAAATTAAATTTAGAAATTCACAGACATTGCTTCTTTTACTCCTCCATGTTACTTAATAAAAAAAAACAACATGACACAGCGAGAATGAGAAAGAAAATGTGCAAAAGATTGCATTTAAAAAGATAAACCCATTCACGAACACACAAATCCAACTAAAAGAGCTTTGAACTAGGGTGGTCCTCTGATTTAATTTTCAGGATTTAAGTTGGTGACTGGTCTCATTTTGCAACAGAAACTAAAAGCAAAACACCCAATTACAACTCTCCTTCTGCCCCCACCTTCCCACCATTTCAATTTTCTATTTAGTCTAAAGAAAATGTCCACTTAAGTCCAATGTCGTTCTCGAAGAGAGCTTTCAACTCTGAAGCTCCGTTTATTTTTGCGACACAGAAAAAGCTCCGTTTTTGTATGTCTCTCTCGTTCTCCCTGAAAGCAAGTCCTTGCCGGAAATGCACTTCTGGCCGATTCCGGACTCGAGGCAAAAACGAAAAAAAAATCCTCCAAATGCAGCACGGAAGCAGGATATTTTCATATTTTAGCATAACTTTTTGTGTGTGTTTCACTACGGGGGTGCTGCGAAAAGCGAAATTGAAAATTTAGCACTTTTTACTGCGTGCGGAACTTAACGTTGGGATGTTTTAAAAAGTTCCGGCCTGTGCAAACGGCCTCCTGCCGCAGGGTTTGTTCATGTGTTAAAGTACTCGGTGACCCAGTTTTTAAGGGGGCATTGATTTTGTGCAGTTTGGTTGAGATAAGCAGAAGCGATTTTCAATTTCTTTCAATTTCTTTCAATTTCTTTCAAATTCTTTCAATTTCTTTCAATTTCTTCCAATTTCTTTCAACTTCTTTCAATTTCGTTCAATTTTTTTTTCTTTCAATTTCTTTCAATTTCTTTCAATTTCTTTCAATTTCTTTCAATTTCTTTCAATTTCTTTCAATTTCTTTCAATTTCTTTCAATTTCTTTCAATTTCTTTCAAATTCTTTCAATTTCTTTCAATTTCTTCCAATTTCTTTCAACTTCTTTCAATTTCGTTCAATTTTTTTTTCTTTCAATTTCTTTCAATTTCTTTCAATTTCTTTCAATTTCTTTCAATTTCTTTCAATTTCTTTCAATTTCTTTCAATTTCTTTCAATTTCTTTCAATTTCTTTCAATTTCTTTCAATTTCTTTCAATTTCTTTCAATTTCTTTCAATTTCTTTCAATTTCTTTCAATTTCTTTCAATTTCTTTCAATTTCTTTAAATTTCTTTCAATTTCTTTCAATTTCTTTCAATTTCTTTTATTTTTTTTCAATTTCTTTCAATTTCTTTCAATTTCTTTCAATTTCTTTCAATTTCTTTCAATTTCTTTCAATTTCTTTCAATTTCTGTCAATTTTTTTCAATTTCTTTCAATTTCTTTCAATTTCTTTCAATTTCTATCAATTATTTTCAATTTCATTCAATTTATTCATTTTTTTTTCAATTTCTTTCAATTTCTTTCAATTTCTTTCAATTTCTTTCAATTTCTTTCAATTTCTTTCAATTTCTTTCAATTTCTTTCAATTTCTTTCAATTTCTTTCAATTTCTTTCAATTTCTTTCAATTTCTTTCAATTTCTTTCAATTTCTTTCAATTTCTTTCAATTTCTTTCAATTTCTTTCAATTTCTTTCAATTTCTTTCAATTTCTTTCAATTTCTTTCAATTTCTTTCAATTTCTTTCAATTTCTTTCAATTTCTTTCAATTTCTTTCAATTTCTTTCAATTTCTTTCAATTTCTTTCAATTTCTTTCAATTTCTTTCAATTTCTTTCAATTTCTTTCAATTTCTTTCAATTTCTTTCAATTTCTTTAAATTTCTTTCAATTTCTTTCAATTTCTTTCAATTTCTTTCAATTTCTTTCAATTTCTTTCAATTTCTTTCAATTTCTTTCAATTTCTTTCAATTTCTTTCAATTTCTTTCAATTTCTTTCAATTTCTTTCAATTTCTTTCAATTTCTTTCAATTTCTTTCAATTTCTTTCAATTTCTTTCAATTTCTTTCAATTTCTTTCAATTTCTTTCAATTTCTTTCAATTTCTTTCAATTTCTTTCAATTTCTTTCAATTTCTTTCAATTTCTTTCAATTTCTTTCAATTTCTTTCAATTTCTTTCAATTTCTTTCAATTTCTTTCAATTTCTTTCAATTTCTTTCAATTTCTTTCAATTTCTTTCAATTTCTTTCAATTTCTTTCAATTTCTTTCAATTTCTTTCAATTTCTTTCAATTTCTTTCAATTTCTTTCAATTTCTTTCAATTTCTTTCAATTTCTTTCAATTTCTTTCAATTTCTTTCAATTTCTTTCAATTTCTTTCAATTTCTTTCAATTTCTTTCAATTTCTTTCAATTTCTTTCAATTTCTTTTCAATTTCTTTCAATTTCTTTCAATTTCTTTCAATTTCTTTCAATTTCTTTCAATTTCTTTCAATTTCTTTCAATTTCTTTCAATTTCTTTCAATTTCTTTCAATTTCTTTCAATTTCTTTCAATTTCTTTCAATTTCTTTCAATTTCTTTCAATTTCTTTCAATTTCTTTCAATTTCTTTCAATTTCTTTCAATTTCTTTCAATTTCTTTCAATTTCTTTCAATTTCTTTCAATTTCTTTCAATTTCTTTCAATTTCTTTCAATTTCTTTCAATTTCTTTCAATTTCTTTCAATTTCTTTCAATTTCTTTCAATTTCTTTCAATTTCTTTCAATTTCTTTCAATTTCTTTCAATTTCTTTCAATTTCTTTCAATTTCTTTCAATTTCTTTCAATTTCTTTCAATTCTTTCAATTTCTTTCAATTTCTTTCAATTTCTTTCAATTTCTTTCAATTTCTTTCAATTTCTTTCAATTTCTTTCAATTTCTTTCAATTTCTTTCAATTTCTTTCAATTTCTTTCAATTTCTTTCAATTTCTTTCAATTTCTTTCAATTTCTTTCAATTTCTTTCAATTTCTTTCAATTTCTTTCAATTTCTTTCAATTTCTTTCAATTTCTTTCAATTTCTTTCAATTTCTTTCAATTTCTTTCAATTTCTTTCAATTTCTTTCAATTTCTTTCAATTTCTTTCAATTTCTTTCAATTTCTTTCAATTTCTTTCAATTTCTTTCAATTTCTTTCAATTTCTTTCAATTTCTTTCAATTTCTTTCAATTTCTTTCAATTTCTTTCAATTTCTTTCAATTTCTTTCAATTTCTTTCAATTTCTTTCAATTTCTTTCAATTTCTTTCAATTTCTTTCAATTTCTTTCAATTTCTTTCAATTTCTTTCAATTTCTTTCAATTTCTTTCAATTTCTTTCAATTTCTTTCAATTTCTTTCAATTTCTTTCAATTTCTTTCAATTTCTTTCAATTTCTTTCAATTTCTTTCAATTTCTTTCAATTTCTTTCAATTTCTTTCAATTTCTTTCAATTTCTTTCAATTTCTTTCAATTTCTTTCAATTTCTTTCAATTTCTTTCAATTTCTTTCAATTTCTTTCAATTTCTTTCAATTTCTTTCAATTTCTTTCAATTTCTTCAATTTCTTTCAATTTCTTTCAATTTCTTTCAATTTCTTTCAATTTCTTTCAATTTCTTTCAATTTCTTTCAATTTCTTTCAATTTCTTTCAATTTCTTTCAATTTCTTTCAATTTCTTTCAATTTCTTTCAATTTCTTTCAATTTCTTTCAATTTCTTTCAATTTCTTTCAATTTCTTTCAATTTCTTTCAATTTCTTTCAATTTCTTTCAATTTCTTTCAATTTCTTTCAATTTCTTTCAATTTCTTTCAATTTCTTTCAATTTCTTTCAATTTCTTTCAATTTCTTTCAATTTCTTTCAATTTCTTTCAATTTCTTTCAATTTCTTTCAATTTCTTTCAATTTCTTTCAATTTCTTTCAATTTCTTTCAATTTCTTTCAATTTCTTTCAATTTCTTTCAATTTCTTTCAATTTATTCAATTTCTTTCAATTTCTTTCAATTTCTTTCAATTTCTTTCAATTTCTTTCAATTTCTTTCAATTTCTTTCAATTTCTTTCAATTTCTTTCAATTTCTTTCAATTTCTTTCAATTTCTTTCAATTTCTTTCAATTTCTTTCAATTTCTTTCAATTTCTTTCAATTTCTTTCAATTTCTTTCAATTTCTTTCAATTTCTTTCAATTTCTTTCAATTTCTTTCAATTTCTTTCAATTTCTTTCAATTTCTTTCAATTTCTTTCAATTTCTTTCAATTTCTTTCAATTTCTTTCAATTTCTTTCAATTTCTTTCAATTTCTTTCAATTTCTTTCAATTTCTTTCAATTTCTTTCAATTTCTTTCAATTTCTTTCAATTTCTTTCAATTTCTTTCAATTTCTTTCAATTTCTTTCAATTTCTTTCAATTTCTTTCAATTTCTTTCAATTTCTTTCAATTTATTTCAATTTCTTTCAATTTCTTTCAATTTCTTTCAATTTCTTTCAATTTCTTTCAATTTCTTTCAATTTCTTTCAATTTCTTTCAATTTCTTTCAATTTCTTTCAATTTCTTTCAATTTCTTTCAATTTCTTTCAATTTCTTTCAATTTCTTTCAATTTCTTTCAATTTCTTTCAATTTCTTTCAATTTCTTTCAATTTCTTTCAATTTCTTTCAATTTCTTTCAATTTCTTTCAATTTCTTTCAATTTCTTTCAATTTCTTTCAATTTCTTTCAATTTCTTTCAATTTTTTCAATTTCTTTCAATTTCTTTCAATTTCTTTCAATTTCTTTCAATTTCTTTCAATTTCTTTCAATTTCTTTCAATTTCTTTCAATTTCTTTCAATTTCTTTCAATTTCTTTCAATTTCTTTCAATTTCTTTCAATTTCTTTCAATTTCTTTCAATTTCTTTCAATTTCTTTCAATTTCTTTCAATTTCTTTCAATTTCTTTCAATTTCTTTCAATTTCTTTCAATTTCTTTCAATTTCTTTCAATTTCTTTCAATTTCTTTCAATTTCTTTCAATTTCTTTCAATTTCTTTCAATTTCTTTCAATTTCTTTCAATTTCTTTCAATTTCTTTCAATTTCTTTCAATTTCTTTCAATTTCTTTCAATTTCTTTCAATTTCTTTCAATTTCTTTCAATTTCTTTCAATTTCTTTCAATTTCTTTCAATTTCTTTCAATTTCTTTCAATTTCTTTCAATTTCTTTCAATTTCTTTCAATTTCTTTCAATTTCTTTCAATTTCTTTCAATTTCTTTCAATTTCTTTCAATTTCTTTCAATTTCTTTCAATTTCTTTCAATTTCTTTCAATTTCTTTCAATTTCTTTCAATTTCTTTCAATTTCTTTCAATTTCTTTCAATTTCTTTCAATTTCTTTCAATTTCTTTCAATTTCTTTCAATTTCTTTCAATTTCTTTCAATTTCTTTCAATTTCTTTCAATTTCTTTCAATTTCTTTCAATTTCTTTCAATTTCTTTCAATTTCTTTCAATTTCTTTCAATTTCTTTCAATTTCTTTCAATTTCTTTCAATTTCTTTCAATTTCTTTCAATTTCTTTCAATTTCTTTCAATTTCTTTCAATTTCTTTCAATTTCTTTCAATTTCTTTCAATTTCTTTCAATTTCTTTCAATTTCTTTCAATTTCTTTCAATTTCTTTCAATTTCTTTCAATTTCTTTCAATTTCTTTCAATTTCTTTCAATTTCTTTCAATTTCTTTCAATTTCTTTCAATTTCTTTCAATTTCTTTCAATTTCTTTCAATTTCTTTCAATTTCTTTCAATTTCTTTCAATTTCTTTCAATTTCTTTCAATTTCTTTCAATTTCTTTCAATTTCTTTCAATTTCTTTCAATTTCTTTCAATTTCTTTCAATTTCTTTCAATTTCTTTCAATTTCTTTCAATTTCTTTCAATTTCTTTCAATTTCTTTCAATTTCTTTCAATTTCTTTCAATTTCTTTCAATTTCTTTCAATTTCTTTCAATTTCTTTCAATTTCTTTCAATTTCTTTCAATTTCTTTCAATTTCTTTCAATTTCTTTCAATTTCTTTCAATTTCTTTCAATTTCTTTCAATTTCTTTCAATTTCTTTCAATTTCTTTCAATTTCTTTCAATTTCTTTCAATTTCTTTCAATTTCTTTCAATTTCTTTCAATTTCTTTCAATTTCTTTCAATTTCTTTCAATTTCTTTCAATTTCTTTCAATTTCTTTCAATTTCTTTCAATTTCTTTCAATTTCTTTCAATTTCTTTCAATTTCTTTCAATTTCTTTCAATTTCTTTCAATTTCTTTCAATTTCTTTCAATTTCTTTCAATTTCAATTCTTTCAATTTCTTTCAATTTCTTTCAATTTCTTTCAATTTCTTTCAATTTCTTTCAATTTCTTTCAATTTCTTTCAATTTCTTTCAATTTCTTTCAATTTCTTTCAATTTCTTTCAATTTCTTTCAATTTCTTTCAATTTCTTTCAATTTCTTTCAATTTCTTTCAATTTCTTTCAATTTCTTTCAATTTCTTTCAATTTCTTTCAATTTCTTTCAATTTCTTTCAATTTCTTTCAATTTCTTTCAATTTCTTTCAATTTCTTTCAATTTCTTTCAATTTCTTTCAATTTCTTTCAATTTCTTTCAATTTCTTTCAATTTCTTTCAATTTCTTTCAATTTCTTTCAATTTCTTTCAATTTCTTTCAATTTCTTTCAATTTCTTTCAATTTCTTTCAATTTCTTTCAATTTCTTTCAATTTCTTTCAATTTCTTTCAATTTCTTTCAATTTCTTTCAATTTCTTTCAATTTCTTTCAATTTCTTTCAATTTCTTTCAATTTCTTTCAATTTCTTTCAATTTCTTTCAATTTCTTTCAATTTCTTTCAATTTCTTTCAATTTCTTTCAATTTCTTTCAATTTCTTTCAATTTCTTTCAATTTCTTTCAATTTCTTTCAATTTCTTTCAATTTCTTTCAATTTCTTTCAATTTCTTTCAATTTCTTTCAATTTCTTTCAATTTCTTTCAATTTCTTTCAATTTCTTTCAATTTCTTTCAATGTCTTTCAATTTCTTTCAATTTCTTTCAATTTCTTTCAATTTCTTTCAATTTCTTTCAATTTCTTTCAATTTCTTTCAATTTCTTTCAATTTCTTTCAATTTCTTTCAATTTCTTTCAATTTCTTTCAATTTCTTTCAATTTCTTTCAATTTCTTTCAATTTCTTTCAATTTCTTTCAATTTCTTTCAATTTCTTTCAATTTCTTTCAATTTCTTTCAATTTCTTTCAATTTCTTTCAATTTCTTTCAATTTCTTTCAATTTCTTTCAATTTCTTACAATTTCTTTCAATTTCTTTCAATATCTTTCAATTTCTTTCAATTTCTTTCAATTTCTTTCAATTTCTTTCAATTTCTTTCAATTTCTTTCAATTTCTTTCAATTTCTTTCAATTTCTTTCAATTTCTTTCAATGTCTTTCAATTTCTTTCAATTTCTTTCAATTTCTTTCAATTTCATTCAATTTCTTTCAATTTCTTACTTTTTTTTTAAATTTCTTTCAATTTCTTCAATTTCTTTTATTTTTTTTTCAATTTCTTTCAATTTCTTTCGATTTCTTTCAATTTCTTTCAATTTCTTTCAATTTCTTTCAATTTCTTTCAATTTCTTTCAATTTCTTTCAATTTCTTTCAATTTCTTTCAATTTCTTTCAATTTCTTTCAATTTCTTTCAATTTCTTTCAATTTCTTTCAATTTCTTTCAATTTCTTTCAATTTCTTTCAATTTCTTTCAATTTCTTTCAATTTCTTTCAATTTCTTTCAATTTCTTTCAATTTCTTTCAATTTCTTTCAATTTCTTTCAATTTCTTTCAA
This sequence comes from Culex pipiens pallens, assembly GCF_016801865.2. Classification (NCBI taxonomy): domain Eukaryota; kingdom Metazoa; phylum Arthropoda; class Insecta; order Diptera; family Culicidae; genus Culex; species Culex pipiens. Next base: position 148,517,925 of record NC_068938.1, read on the forward strand.
TTTCTTTCAATTTCTTTCAATTTCTTTCAATTTCTTTCAATTTCTTTCAATTTCTTTCAATTTCTTTCAATTTCTTTCAATTTCTTTCAATTTCTTTCAATTTCTTTCAATTTCTTTCAATTTCTTTCAATTTCTTTCAATTTCTTTCAATTTCTTTCAATTTCTTTCAATTTCTTTCAATTTCTTTCAATTTCTTTAAATTTCAATTCAATTTTTCAATTTCTTTCAATTTCTTTCAATTTCTTTCAATTTCTTTCAATTTCTTTCAATTTCTTTCAATTTCTTTCAATTTCTTTCAATTTCTTTCAATTTCTTTCAATTTCTTTCAATTTCTTTCAATTTCTTTCAATTTCTTTCAATTTCTTTCAATTTCTTTCAATTTCTTTCAATTTCTTTCAATTTCTTTCAATTTCTTTCAATTTCTTTCAATTTCTTTCAATTTCTTTCAATTTCTTTCAATTTCTTTCAATTTCTTTCAATTTCTTTCAATTTCTTTCAATTTCTTTCAATTTCTTTCAATTTCTTTCAATTTCTTTCAATTTCTTTCAATTTCTTTCAATTTCTTTCAATTTCTTTCAATTTCTTTCAATTTCTTTCAATTTCTTTCAATTTCTTTCAATTTCTTTCAATTTCTTTCAATTTCTTTCAATTTCTTTCAATTTCTTTCAATTTCTTTCAATTTCTTTCAATTTCTTTCAATTTCTTTCAATTTCTTTCAATTTCTTTCAATTTCTTTCAATTTCTTTCAATTTCTTTCAATTTCTTTCAATTTCTTTCAATTTCTTTCAATTTCTTTCAATTTCTTTCAATTTCTTTCAATTTCTTTCAATTTCTTTCAATTTCTTTCAATTTCTTTCAATTTCTTTCAATTTCTTTCAATTTCTTTCAATTTCTTTCAATTTCTTTCAATTTCTTTCAATTTCTTTCAATTTCTTTCAATTTCTTTCAATTTCTTTCAATTTCTTTCAATTTCTTTCAATTTCTTTCAATTTCTTTCAATTTCTTTCAATTTCTTTCAATTTCTTTCAATTTCTTTCAATTTCTTTCAATTTCTTTCAATTTCTTTCAATTTCTTTCAATTTCTTTCAATTTCTTTCAATTTCTTTCAATTTCTATCAATTTCTTTCAATTTCTTTCAATTTCTTTCAATTTCTTTCAATTTCTTTCAATTTCTTTCAATTTCTTTCAATTTCTTTCAATTTCTTTCAATTTCTTTCAATTTCTTTCAATTTCTTTCAATTTCTTTCAATTTCTTTCAATTTCTTTCAATTTCTTTCAATTTCTTTCAATTTCTTTCAATTTCTTTCAATTTCTTTCAATTTCTTTCAATTTCTTTCAATTTCTTTCAATTTCTTTCAATTTCTTTCAATTTCTTTCAATTTCTTTCAATTTCTTTCAATTTCTTTCAATTTCTTTCAATTTCTTTCAATTTCTTTCAATTTCTTTCAATTTCTTTCAATTTCTTTCAATTTCTTTCAATTTCTTTCAATTTCTTTCAATTTCTTTCAATTTCTTTCAATTTCTTTCAATTTCTTTCAATTTCTTTCAATTTCTTTCAATTTCTTTCAATTTCTTTCAATTTCTTTCAATTTCTTTCAATTTCTTTCAATTTCTTTCAATTTCTTTCAATTTCTTTCAATTTCTTTCAATTTCTTTCAATTTCTTTCAATTTCTTTCAATTTCTTTCAATTTCTTTCAATTTTTTCAATTTCTTTCAATTTCTTTCAATTTCTTTCAATTTCTTTCAATTTCTTTCAATTTCTTTCAATTTCTTTCAATTTCTTTCAATTTCTTTCAATTTCTTTCAATTTCTTTCAATTTCTTTCAATTTCTTTCAATTTCTTTCAATTTCTTTCAATTTCTTTCAATTTCTTTCAATTTCTTTCAATTTCTTTCAATTTCTTTCAATTTCTTTCAATTTCTTTCAATTTCTTTCAATTTCTTTCAATTTCTTTCAATTTCTTTCAATTTCTTTCAATTTCTTTCAATTTCTTTCAATTTCTTTCAATTTCTTTCAATTCTTTCAATTTCTTTCAATTTCTTTCAATTTCTTTCAATTTCTTTCAATTTCTTTCAATTTCTTTCAATTTCTTCAATTTCGTTCAATTTCTTTAAATTTCTTTCAATTTCTTTCAATTTCTTTCAATTTCTTTCAATTTCTTTCAATTTCTTTCAATTTCTTTCAATTTCTTTCAATTTCTTTCAATTTCTTTCAATTTCTTTCACTTTTTTCAATTTCTTTCAATTTCTTTCAATTTCTTTCACTTTTTTCAATTTCTTTCAATTCTTTCAATTTCTTTCACTTTTTTCAATTTCTTTCACTTTTTTCAATTTCTTTCACTTTTTTCAATTTCTTTCAATTTCTTTCATTTTTTTCAATTCCTTTCAATTTCTTTCAATTTCTTTCAATTTCTTTCAATTTCTTTCAATTTCTTTCATTTCTTTCAATTTCTTTCAATTTCTTTCAATTTCTTTCAATTTCTTTCAATTTCTTTCAATTTCTTTCAATTTCTTTCAATTTCTTTCAATTTCTTTCAATTTCTTTCAATTTCTTTCAATTTCTTTCAATTTCTTTCAATTTCTTTCAATTTCTTTCAATTTCTTTCAATTTCTTTCAATTTCTTTCAATTTCTTTCAATTTCTTTCAATTTCTTTCAATTTCTTTCAATTTCTTTCAATTTCTTTCAATTTCTTTCAATTTCTTTCAATTTCTTTCAATTTCTTTCAATTTCTTTCAATTTCTTTCAATTTCTTTCAATTTCTTTCAATTTCTTTCAATTTCTTTCAATTTCTCCCAATTATTTCAATTTCTTTCAATTCTTTCAATTTCTTTCAATTTCTTTCAATTTCTTTCAATTTCTTTCAATTTCTTTCAATTTCTTTCAATTTCTTTCAATTTCTTTCAATTTCTTTCAATTTCTTTCAATTTCTTTCAATTTCTTTCAATTTCTTTCAATTTCTTTCAATTTCTTTCAATTTCTTTCAATTTCTTTCAATTTCTTTCAATTTCTTTCAATTTCTTTCAATTTCTTTCAATTTCTTTCAATTTCTTTCAATTTCTTTCAATTTCTTTCAATTTCATTCAATTTCTTTCAATTTCTTTCAATTTCTTTCAATTTCTTTCAATTTCTTTCAATTTCTGTCAATTTCTTTCAATTTCTTTCAATTTCTTTCAATTTCTTTCAATTTCTTTCAATTTCTATCAATTATTTTCAATTTCATTCAATTTATTCATTTTTTTTCAATTTCTTTCAATTTCTTTCAATTTCTTTCAATTTCTTTCAATTTCTTTCAATTTCTTTCAATTTCTTTCAATTTCTTTCAATTTTTTTCAATTTCTTTCAATTTCTTTCAATTTCTTTCAATTTCTTTCAATTTCTTTCAATTTCTTTCAATTTCTTTCAATTTCTTTCAATTTCTTTCAACTTTGTTCATTTTCTATCAATTTCTTTCAACTTCTTTCAATTTCTTTCAACTTCTTTCAATTTCTTTCGATTTCTTTCAATTTCTTTCAACTTCTTTCAATTTCTTTCAATTTCTTTCAATTTCTTTCAATTTCTTTCAATTTCTTTCAATTTCTTTCAATTTCTTTCAATTTCTTTCAATTTCTTTCAATTTCTTTCAATTTCTTTCAATTTCTTTCAATTTCTTTCAATTTCTTTCAATTTCTTTCAATTTCTTTCAATTTCTTTCAATTTCTTTCAATTTCTTTCAATTTCATTCAATTTCTTTCAATTTCTTTCAATTTCTTTCAATTTCTTTCAATTTCTTTCAATTTCTTTCAATTTCTGTCAATTTGTTTCAATTTCTTTCAATTTCTTTCAATTTCTTTCAATTTCTATCAATTATTTTCAATTTCATTCAATTTATTCATTTTTTTTTCAATTTCTTTCAATTTCTTTCAATTTCTTTCAATTTCTTTCAATTTCTTTCAATTTCTTTCAATTTCTTTCAATTTCTTTCAATTTCTTTCAATTTCTTTCAATTTCTTTCAATTTCTTTCAATTATTTCAATTTCTTTCAATTTCTTTCAATTTCTTTCAATTTCTTTCAATTTCTTTCAATTTCTTTCAATTTCTTTCAATTTCTTTCAATTTCTTTCAATTTCTTTCAATTTCTTTCAATTTCTTTCAATTTCTTTCAATTTCTTTCAATTTCTTTCAATTTCTTTCAATTTCTTTCAATTTCTTTCAATTTCTTTCAATTTCTTTCAATTTCTTTCAATTTCTTTCAATTTCTTTCAATTTCTTTCAATATCTTTCAATTTCTTTCAATTTCTTTCAATTTCTTTCAATTTCTTTCAATTTCTTTCAATTTCTTTCAATTTCTTTCAATTTCTTTCAATTTCTTTCAATTTCTTTCAATTTCTTTCAATTTCTTTCAATTCCTTTCAATTTCTTTCAATTTCTTTCAATTTCTTTCAATTTCTTTCAATTTCTTTCAATTTCTTTCAATTTCTTTCAATTTCTTTCAATTTCTTTCAATTTCTTTCAATTTCTTTCAATTTCTTTCAATTTCTTTCAATTTCTTTCAATTTCTTTCAATTTCAATTCTTTCAATTTCTTTCAATTTCTTTCAATTTCTTTCAATTTCTTTCAATTTCTTTCAATTTCTTTCAATTTCTTTCAATTTCTTTCAATTTCTTTCAATTTCTTTCAATTTCTTTCAATTTCTTTCAATATCTTTCAATTTCTTTCAATTTCTTTCAATTTCTTTCAATTTCTTTCAATTTCTTTCAATTTCTTTCAATTTCTTTCAATTTCTTTCATTTTTTTCAATTTCTTTCAATTTCTTTCAATTTCTTTCAATTTCTTTCAATTTCTTTCAATTTCTTTCAATTTCTTTCAATTTCTTTCAATTTCTTTAATTTTTTCAGTTTATTTCATTTTCTTTCAATTTTCTCAATTTCTTTCAATTTCTTTCAATTTCATTCAATTTCTTTCAATTTCTTTCAATTTCTTTCAATTTCTTTCAATTTCTTTCAATTTCTTTCAATTTCTTTCAATTTCTTTCAATTTCTTTCAATTTCTTTCAATTTCTTTCAATTTCTTTCAATTTCTTTCAATTTCATTCAATTTCTTTCAATTTCTTTCAATTTCTTTCAATTTCTTTCAATTTCTTTCAATTTCTTTCAATTTCTTTCAATTTCTTTCAATTTCTTTCAATTTCTTTCAATTTCTTTCAATTTCTTTCAATTTCTTTCAATTTTTTCAATTTCTTTCAATTTCTTTCAATTTCTTTCAATTTCTTTGAATTTTTTACAATTTCTTTCAATTTCTTTCAATGTCTTTCAATGTCTTTCAATGTCTTTCAATATCTTTCAACTTCTTTCAATTTCTTTCAATTTCTTTCAATTTCTTTCAATTTCTTTCAATTTCTTTCAATTTCTTTCAATTTCTTTCAATTTCTTTCAATTTCTTTCAATTTCTTTCAATTTCTTTCAATTTCTTTCAATTTCTTTCAATTTCTTTCAATTTCTTTCAATTTCTTTCAATTTCTTTCAATTTCTTTCAATTTCTTTCAATTTCTTTCAATTTCTTTCAATTTCTTTCAATTTCTTTCAATTTCTTTAAATTTTTTTCAATTTCTTTCAATTTCTTTCAATCCTTTCAATTTCTTTCAATTTCTTTCAATTTCTTTCAATTTCTTTCAATTTCTTTCAATTTCTTTTAATTTTTTTCAATTTCTTTCAATTTCTTTCAATTTCTTTCAATTTCTTTCAATTTCTTTCAATTTCTTTCAATTTCTTTCAATTTCTTTCAATTTCTTTCAATTTCTTTCAATTTCTTTCAATTTCTTTCAATTTCTTTCAATTTCTTTCAATTTCTTTCAATTTCTTTCAATTTCTTTCAATTTCTTTCAATTTCTTTCAATTTCTTTCAATTTCTTTCAATTTCTTTCAATTTCTTTCAATTTCTTTCAATTTCTTTCAATTTCTTTCAATTTCTTTCAATTTCTTTCAATTTCTTTCAATTTCTTTCAATTTCTTTCAATTGCTTTCAATTTCTTTCAATTTCTTTCAATTTCTTTCAATTTCTTTCAATTTCTTTCAATTTCTTTCAATTTCTTTTAATTTCTTCCAATTTCTTTCAATTTCTTTCAATTTCTTTCAATTTCTTTCAATTTCTTTCAATTTCTTTCAATCCTTTCAATTTCTTTCAATTTCTTTCAATTTCTTTCAATTTCTTTCAATTTCTTTCAATTTCTTTCAATTTCTTTCAATTTCTTTCAATTTCTTTCAATTTCTTTCAATTTCTTTCAATTTCTTTCAATTTCATTCAATTTCTTTCAATTTCTTTCAATTTCTTTCAATTTCTTTCAATTTCTTTCAATTTCTTTCAATTTCTTTCAATTTCTTTCAATTTTTTTCAATTTCTTTCAATTTCTTTCAATTTCTTTCAATTTCTTTCAATTTCTTTCAATTTCTTTCAATTTCTTTCAATTTCTTTCAATTTCTTTCAACTTCTTTCAATTTCTTTCAACTTCTTTCAATTTCTTTCGATTTCTTTCAATTTCTTTCAATTTCTTTCAATTTCTTTCAATTTCTTTCAATTTCTTTCAATTTCTTTTAATTTTTTTCAATTTCTTTCAATTTCTTTCAATTTCTTTCAATTTCTTTCAATTTCTTTCAATTTTTTTCAATTTCTTTCAATTTCTTTCAATTGCTTTCAATTTCTTTCAATTTCTTTCAATTTCTTTCAATTTCTTTCAATTTCTTTCAATTTCTTTCAATTTCTTTCAATTTCTTTCAATTTCTTTCAATTTCTTTCAATTTCTTTCAATTTCTTTCAATTTCTTTCAATTTCTTTCAATTTCTTTCAATTTCTTTCAATTTCTTTCAATTTCTTTCAATTTCTTTCAATTTCTTTCAATTTCCTTCAATTTCTTTCAATTTCTTTATTTCATTTAATTTTTTTTTTTCAATTTCTTTCTATTTTTTTATTCAATTTCTTTCAATTTCTTTTAATTTATTTAAAAAAAATCAATTTCGTTTCGATTTCTTTCTATTTACTTTATTTTTAATTTTATGGTTGGACTTTTTTCAATTTGCATGACATTTTTTGATTGCTTTAAATTTCTTTCAATAAAACTTTTTGAATTATTACAATCTCTTTTTGAAACTTTTGATGTATTTAAATCTTTTTTGAATTTTTTAAATATCATCATTTTCTTAAATTTTCTTCTAGATTTTTTTTATTATTTTTTTCTATTTTGAAATTCGTAGAAATTTTCAATTTATTTATTTTCATGCTTTTTATTCATAGAATTTCTCGGAATATCTTTGAGTTTTTTTCAATTTCTTTGAATAAAAAAATTGTTTTTTTCTGCAATTTCTTACAATTTCTTAATTTTTTTTTGTAATTTTCTGATAGCTTTGATTTTCTTTTTGCCCGGTTATTTTAATTTCTTACATGTATTTTATCTTCATTATAATTTCAATTTATTATTTTTTTGGAAAATTTCAAATTTCTGTGATTTTCTTTAGTTTTACTTAATTTTTTAAATGTTATACATTTTTCGAAGGTTTCTGATTATTTTTAAATTGTTTCATTTTTTATATATAAAATACCTTATCATTTCAACAATATTTTTTGATTTCTTAATTTTTTTTGAGACCATATGAATTTTTTAAATGTCTTTGAATTGCCAGAATTTTCAGATTTTTTTTATTTCGTTGAATTTTGTTTGAATTTGTTTGAATTTCTGGTAACTTATTTTGACATTTTTACAATTAAAATTTAATTTCTTCAGTTTCCATTCTTTTGTTGATTAAAATTTGTTTTTATTTTTTGTCGAATATGTGACTTTTTTAATGTTTTTTTCTGCTTTTTTTTTTGTAAAATGATGTTCCAAATTTTTTTTTGAAAAAAATAAGCTTTATTTTTTCCAATTACAGTTATAATACGCTTATTTTTGTATAACTTATAGTAAATTTCAGTCAAATTTTAACTATTTTCTCAAAATCATATGTTTATAAAGTTGCTCAGCACAGATGGTTGCATAAAAAAATCATTCCACTGCAACTTTTTAACAGAGTAAAAAGTACACTCAATTTATATTCATGGCGAGTTTTCATTTTTCACTTATTGACTACTCTTGTCAGTTTCCTCGAGTCCAGCAAAACTTTTTCCTTCAAATTCAAAAGCAGAAAAAAAGCTCTCAAATGATACACTCTTATTTCCCTCCAAGTGCGCACTTTTGCCTCACTTTTTTTTTCACCGGAAGTCACTTTAAAAAATTTCCCTCTCATTTCTCTGTGTGTTTGTCTCTTTGCAGATAACGAGGTGGAAGCATATGCCACTCCCCCGCCGGAAAAAGGCAAAGGAGCATTGCTGCCAGAAAAAAGGACAACTTTGAAGCTGCTTAAGGATGCTCACGGGTGCACATTTAAATTCAGCACCGTGAAATTGAAAGTGAAGTTCACGCGACGGCAACAGAAGGAAGGAGGAAAACAAGAAGCAGGAATTTAATAAGAGTGTGTTTTTTCGTGATTTCTTCTGTTTTGTTCGGCAAATAAATACGCAGTGATTTTGTGTGTCCCCGGAAGGTCCCTTTCGAAAGGTGAAGCTTTGAATGTTTGTGTGTGTTTTTGTTCGAAAAGGGAAGGACTGGAAATAAAAAGTTGGAGAAGGTCGGAACTATGTAAATAAATATCAAATTTATGTTAATATAGTGAGAGATAACGAAAAACTGGTGGCAAATCTGAGCAATTCTAAGCTGATTTGGGGACGAAACGAAGCTTGGAAAATTCACCGGTAGTAAATTGTCCACGAAGGTAAGTTGAATTTTGGAATTTTGTTATTAAATTTTGTAGAAAGTTATTGCCAGGATAATTTTGGAAGTTTTACTGAAATAAAGTCAATGAAGCATGGCCAAAAAAATCGCTCTAATTTAAAGTAAACCACATCAATTTGATAAATCCTACAAAAACATCCCAAAATAACTCCAGCCACTGCAGTTCAATTTCATTTTTCAGCGCGATCTCAATTTCCCAATTGAAATTGCAGTCAGTACCACAGGCTGGCCTCGTTCCAATTGGGCCAATGCAGTGTGTGGAAAGGCCGTAGACGTAATCGATTCCAGTGCCAGAACTTCCTTCCGGATTATTGTGGTCCAAAAATCAATTTTCGATGCGCCACGTACTTGGAGCCAGAAAAGCAGTGATCGATGATTATATGAAATTGAATAGTTGACAGAATTTAACGTTAAGTTCTCTTTTTGGAATCAACTTCCGAATAAACTTTCGATCGAATTTTGATTACCTAATTTGTTAGAAATTTAAGTTTTTTCGAAGAAGCCTGAGCATGAAATTCCCTATATTTTGCTTTTTTGAACTTTGTTGAAACGACCCTTATTTGCTGAGATATTGCAATGCAAAGATTTAAAAACAGGAAAATTGATGTTTTCCAAGTGTCACCCAAACAACCCACAATGTTCTAATGTCGATATATCAGCTACTTATGGTCCGGTTTTTAATGTTAAAGTATGAAATGATCGTGAAATTTTGCGATCTTTTTGAAAACAATATTTTCAAACATTCAATATTACGCCCTTTTGAAATTTTAGTCTTGATTGAAAAAAATTGAAAATATTGTTTTCAAACCGATCGGAAAATTTCACGAATGTTTCATACTTTAACATTGAAAATTAGTGCAAACAAACTAAATAAAAGAAATGAATAACTGCGAATGTTTTCAAAAAAATAAACTCAAAATGGCTATAACTTGAAAACGGTGCATCAAAATTATCAAAATTTCACTAAGGCTGGTACAAATATTTTTAAAAGTTTTTGTCACCCCCCCCCCCCCCTCAAAATTGGCCCGAAAAATCAAGGGGCAAAAAAAAATATTTTAACAATAAACTTCAAAATTTCAATGAAAATTCAAGTGCAACCAGCTGAAATCAAATTAAAATACATTCTCCTGCGTTTAAAATCATTTTTAGCATGTTTGGGTTTCTTAAAAAATCTTAAGATTTTTAGAAAATTTTCGATGCAAAATCTTTTTTTTCGATACAATTTTTTGTTTTGTCAGATCTTAGATTTTTTGAAAACTAATGATTGCAAAACAACTGAACTAGTGTAAAATGCATTTTAAAACACTTTTTTCATTTAAATGTGAAGACTATGGCTTGTTATTTAAATTTTTATATTTTTTTATTTTTTTGCCCCCCCCCCCCCCCTTGACTTCGGCCAGGGCCGAGGGACAAAAACTTTTTTAAATATTTGCATCGGCCTAAAGTACTTTTTGATTGCAAATTTGATTTTACGTCGAAAAATTAAGTTGACATTTTTTTAAGACCAATATTCCATTTTTTTTTTAAATCAGTATTGATTCAAAAATTCATAACTCGGTCAAAGATGTTTGGACCGTTCTGGAAATTTCTGAAAAGTTGGCAGTTAAAAAAATAAAAATAGTGTTTTTTTGCAGATAATGTTTAAGAGCAATTCCATGTCAAATAGGGAATCGGTTGTACCGGACCCCCTCCGATTAAAATGAAACTTTGTAGACATGTTATCCTACGCTTATGTAAGCCATTTTTGTGTGTATGGAGCCAGTTTCACTCGATAACGACATTTGAGAAGGGCGCAAGTGTTTTCAATATTTTTGTAATTCGTAATTTATATATTTCTGTATCTCGCAGCCGTTGCATCGTATCAAAAAGTGATCAAAGACAAACTTGTAGGAAATTTGACGGGCACATTCCACTTTTATGAGATTTTTTGATTATAAAGTTTAAAAGTCAAATTTGAAGGTGAACCAACGTTTTTTTTTCGTTCAAAATTTTTATGAATGCATCCTAATATATTACAAAAAGACTCACGAAAAATGCAGGATGGTATGTCTCTCCTAAAAAAATTCAAAAATCATTTATCAAATCTGTTTTTTTGAAAAGTGGTCTAAAAGTCAAAATTTTCAAAAACCGATAGTGGGAATCAATTTCCCAGACAATTTTACATAAAAGTCTCCATAATGACCACTGTCCTAAGTCCAATCCTTATGAAGTTAGAGCGGTTTTAAAAATAAAAGTGTTGAAAAAAATGGGTTTTTGATGGTTTTTGACAATTTCTATAAGACAGACATGATTTTTCAGTCCCGAAAATATTTTTACCGGAAAGCTCTTCCAATTTCCCATAAGATTGTCCTTGACCACTTTTCGGAATAACTAATTTTTTTGATGATTTAAGCTAATTTACTATCCAGGTTACTACCATCCATTGAACTACACTGAAAAAAAAAATTCAGTTTTCAGTTATGAGCAATGCAATTAGCTTATAACTGTGAGCCCATACTTCCAATTGAAATGTGGTCAAAGACAATCTTATAGGAAATTGCACGAGCTTTCCGGTAAAAATATTTACGAAACTGAAAAATCAAGTCAATCACATAGAAATTGTCAAAAGCCATCAAAAAACAATTTCTTCAACATTTTTATTTTTAAAACCCGCTGTAACTTCACAAGGATTGGACTTAGGACAATGGTCAATATGGAGACTTTTATGTAAAATTGTGTGGAAAATCAATTCCCGTATTCGGTTTTTGAAAATTTTGACGTTTAGAGCACTTTTCAAAAAAACAGTTTCAGTAAATGATTTTTGTATTTATTTTAGGTGAGTTGCTCCATCCTGCATTTTTCGTGAGTCTTTCTGTAACATCTTAGGCTATTTTCACAAAAATTTTGAACGAGAAAAAATCGTGGGCTCACCTTCAAATTTGACTTTTAAACCTAAAAATAAAAAAATCTCATAAAAGTGGCGTGTATTTTTCTATCAGTGTATTTTTTTTCAGAAACCCCGTCAAATTTCCTACAAGTTTGTCTTTGACCACTTTTTGATACGATGCAACGGCTTCGAGATACAGAAATATTTAAATTAGGACACCACATTGATCCAATAATTCCTTCAAAAGATACAGATTTTTCTATTTTTATAGGTCATTTTTGTATGGACAACTGCCAAATTTGTATGGAACATTTAATGGACAAACTTATGATGCAAAATGGCTTCTTTGGGCATACCGAAGGCACCAAAAAAGTTTCAGCCGGATTAAAAAATACATAAATTAAAATTTAAAAAAGACCGATTTTGTTGGGAATTGCTCTGTTATAAAATAGAAGAAGTACTTTTTTCAGAAAGAACAATACAAAAATGTATTACATTTGACGGTAATATCTTGTTGCATAATTTTTTTTCACTAAGGTTAACTTTTCGGATTTGTTTTTTCAGAGGCGGTCACTCATCGACAATATTTTCAATATTTTTCAGCTATATTTTTATGTTTAGCAGAGGAACCAATTTTTTTTGTAACAAATCTAGTTTTGTTTTGTTCATCAAAATGTATACTTTAATTTCCGTTTTTTGTAAGCAATTCGCAACTTATTAAAAAAAAATCTCTCAACCATGTTCACCAACATGCCAGTGAAAATGACCTGAAAATCCAGAAAATCCTACTAACCACCAAACAAAGAGAACGCGAAAATCAATTTTAGCCTCTAGCCACAAAGCCTGGACGGAAACAGGAACTTCATCAAAAGCTTCCGTTTTTTTTTGTGTCCCTGTAATATTCTAGGCCAGAGCTTGAAACTGCCCAATCAGAATCGTTTAACGTTTGTGTGGATTCTCCCCCCTGCGGGGCAAACTGGAACTTCGGACCGAGAAATCGATAAAACTGACCACTGAAAACCCAGTAGGCGGATGCACTAATTGAATCTGAAGGTAAAAATAGTGGAGTTTTTTTATTCGCGCACAAAAATCAACCTCAAAGAGACGCCTGCTAAATTCAATCAAACCGCACCGCTCAAAACAACAAAGGGTTCGGGGTGAAATTCGCGATATTTTCCGCGGTAAATTTCCATTTCACTGCATTTTTATGGAGTTATTGTGGAACAACAACAAAAAAATGAAGAAAGAGATTGGATCAGCAAAAGCAACAGTTGCCAAATTGTTGATTCAATTAGAGCGGTGGAGCTTTTGTAGTTTTCCGGAAGCAACACACGTGAAAATGAATTGAAATTTCGAGTTCGCAATTGGATGAGTGCAAAATCAACAGATTTCTGTGCAACTCGGTGTGCAGTTTGCAGAATTTTCCGGATTGAGAGAGTTAATTTCCGGGTGTATGTTATTGGGAGAGGGATAATTCTGCCGGATTGTTGGATGATGGAAAATAAATATTTTTGAATCGTAAGCAAAAGTAAATAGGCATATTTTTACAAGTGGTATTGGAAGCTATTCAGATAATGTTTGCACAAAGAAAGTTAAGCAAAAACTCGAAAGTTCTTTGTGTTTGTGTTGCACTTTAAATTTAATAAATAAAAGATTCCCAATGTGATCAATTCAAGGGTACCAATCCATTGAAAACAGCGGTGGGACGGTACGACCCCTTTCATTTTTCTGGATTTTTACTAAGACAGTGATTTGTAGCTCGAAACCGTGAAGAGAAAAAAAATTGGTGTCAGAGGGACTTTTGTGTAAAATTGGATCGATTTGATGGCGTACTCAACATTCCGAAAACACGTATTTCTCATCAAAAAAGTATAAAAATGATTTTACTCAACTGTAAAAAATTGTAAGACATGTCATTTTATGGGAAATTTATTGTACTTTTCGAATCTACATTAACCCAGAAGGGTCATTTTTTTCATTTAGAACACAATTTTTCACTGTCATTATATTTGTAACTTTGCATTGAACATAGTCATATTTTCAAATACTTAGTCATAACAACCGTACAAAATAAGCTTAAATTTTGGAAAAAAATGCTTTCAAAAGCACACGATTGAATTTTTGGGGTGAAAAATTCGAAAAACTTGTTAAAGGTGATCAAAATTATCACTTTTGAGCAATTCTCTGAGATTTCGGTCATTCGATTTTTTCTTCGGTATGTCCAAAGAAGCCATTTTGCATCATTAGTTTGTCCATATAATTTTCCATACAAATTTGGCAGCTGTCCATACAAAAATGATATGTGAAAATTCAAAAATCTGTATCTTTGGAAGGAATTTTTTATCGATTTGGTGTCTTCGGCAAAGTTGTAGGTATGGATTACACTGAAAAAAAATGATACACGGTAAAAAAAATTTTGTTGATTTTTTATTTAACTTTTTGTCACTTAAACTTGATTTGCAAAAAAACACTATTTTTAATTTTTTTTTATTTTTTGATATGTTTTAGAGGACATCAAATGCCAACTTTTCAGAAATTTCCAGAATGGGCAAAAAATCTTTGACCGAGTTATGATTTTTTGAATCAATACAATTTTTTTCAAAAAATCGACATGTCGGTCGCAAAAATTTTTCAATTTCATTTTTTTGATGTAAAATTGAATTTGCAATCAAAAAGTACTTTAGTGACATTTTGATAAAGTGCACCGTTTTCAAGTTATAGCCATTTTTATGTAACTTTTTTCAAAATAGTCGCAGTTATTGATTTTTTTAAAATAGTGCCCATGTTTGCCCAATTTTGAAAAAAAAATATTTTTGAAAAGCTGAGAATATTCTCTATATTCTGCTTTTTCGGATTTTGTTGATACGACCCTTAGTTGCTGAGATATTGCCATGCAAAGGTTTATAAACAAGAAAATTGATGTTTTCTAAGTCTCACCCAAACAACCCACCATTTTCTAATGTCGATATCTCAGCAACTAATGGTCCGATTTACAATGTTAAAATATGAAACATTCGTGAAATTTTCCGATCTTTTCGAAAACAGTTACATAAAAATGGCTATAACTTGAAAACGGTGCACTTTATCAAAATTTCACTAATGTACTTTTTGATTGCAAAATCAATTTTACATCAAAAAATGAAATTGAAATTTTTTTGCGACAAATATTTCGAATTTTTGAAAAAAAAATGTATTGATTCAAAAAATCATTACTCGGTCAAAGATTTTTTGCCCATTCTGGAAATTTCTGAAAAGTTGGCATTTAATGTCCTCTAAATTATATCAAAAATTTAATTCAATTCAATTAGTTTTTATTAGCAAATAATCAATTCACAATATCGTAATTTTTATAACCTAATAGAGTTTTGGAGTACCTTTCAACTATGATTTGTACTATAGTTCATTTTGATGTAATTGGATATTCTAACAATGGATTTGCCAAGAGAAGGAAAAATTATTTTAGAAAAAACCTTCGAAATTTGCTAAGGAAAAGGATAGAAATAGAAAAGCTTAAAACTAGATCACAATTTGTTTTATCTGTTGACGTCGAAAAAACTGCGCTGCACTAGGCAGCTTATCCGTTTGAGATATACTTCATCATCAGCTCACTAAGAGCTTGGAATTGTTCTGCCTTGTTCCGGCAGGCACGAAAGCGCGTGAGCATCTCTCCAGCAAGAGCGAAAAACTCGGAAGCGTGAAGAGGTCATCTCCGGTGACGTCTGCTTGTCCCGCTGAAGTACCGCTCCCAGAAGCGGCTACTCTAGCGTACGAACCTCCCCAACCGGGAGGGAACGCTGGGTTTGTCGATGGAACCGCTCCGCCGCCAGCTGCTGCAGCGTTCGAGCTCGAAGTCTTCGGAGGTTGGCGGGACGCTGGCGCTTTCTTCTTCTTGTCCTGCTCCTCGAGGTACTTTTTCCGCGCGGCACAGTCACGGAAATTCGCCGTGTGGTTTCCACCACAGTTCGCGCACTTGACGCGCGCTTTGTGCTGCTGGGCGTTTTCTCCCAGCTGGTCTTTCCGCGGAAGATTGCACCTTTCGGTGAAGTGGGTCTCACCGCACTTTACGCACCGGGGCGGAAGATTACAGTTTCTTGAACCGTGTCCGAATTTTTGACAGCGGTGGCATTGCGCTGCGTCGGTCGGATTCTTCGTGTAGAATCGCCACGTCACGAAGAAGCCGTCCAGTGCTTTGATCCGCCGTAGGTCCTGGATTTTGACGGACCCACGATCGAAGTACAGGAGGTACAATGTGTACGTACCTGTCACTGTTGTCGATTTCGAGAGCACCTTAACCTCTCGAGGCTTAACCTTGATGCCCGACAGGTGTTCTTCCAGGTCGGAGATCGGGCGGTCCGGATATCCCTGAAGGACGATCTTCACAGGGACCTTCTCTGCAGGATCAAATGTGAAGAATTTGAAGTTTCGCAACTTCAACTTCTTCACCACCACCACGAAATTCTGTTTATTGTGCGTAATAACTTGCACAGAAGTTTTACTTATTTTCAGACAATATTGGAGTCCCTCAAGCAACTCGTCAATATCGTCTGCCAACGTTTCCAAAACAAAAATTGGAGGTGGACGTCGTTCCTTCGGAGAGTTGCATTTTTTCTTCTTTTCTTGCTTGCGCGCAAGTTCATCATCGTAATCGTCGTCGCCAGCATTGCTGCTGTCACTGTCGGTGTTGTTTTCTTCTCCACTCAGAATCTCAAATTCGTTTCTGGTGGGAACGTTGGAAGTGGTTGTCGTCGTGGTGCTTGTGGACTGCTGCTGCTGCTGCTGGCCGGAAGTGCTCCCGGATGCCCGGGTGGATTGTCTCGTCCGTACAGGGGACTCACGTGGACGGTATGACACGTGTAATAGCGATTTATCGATGACGTCACTGGGCACGCTCCCGTGCGCGATGGCGGTCGATGCAGCGTTGGTGTGTTTACCTTTCTGCACTCTGCCGGTAGATGAGCTTTGCGGGTTTTTCGAGGCCGCACTCGAACTGCCACGGCCACGGCCGGCCCTTGGCATGCTGGAGCAGCAAACTCGCGGATAATCACGGTAAATTACGGCGAAAAAAATCGAAAAGTTTGAGGAGCTCCGAACAGTAGACTGTTGCTGGCTGGTGTTGCCAGTCCCGATGATCAAAAAATTAAAAAAATTAAAAACATTGTTTTTTTTGCAAATCAAGTTTTAGTGACTAAAAGTTAAATAAAAAATCACCAAATTTTTTTTACCGTGTATCTTTTTTTTCAGTGTAGTCCATATCCATACCTACAACTTTGCCCAAGACCCAAAATCGATCAAAAAATTCCTTCAAAAGATACAGATTTTTGAATTTTCAAACATAATTTTTATATGGACAGCTGCCAAATTTGTATGGAAAATTATATGGACAAACTAATGATGCAAAATGGCTTCTTTGGGCATACCAAAGGCACCAAAAAAGTTTCAGCCGGATTAAAAAATACAAAAATTAAAGAAAAAAGACCGATTCCGTAGAGAACTGCTCTTTTACCAAAAACTTTTTTGTAAAATTCTGATAACTCGTGAAAAATACATAGAAACCTCTTATGTTTATGTAACTTTTTTTTTGTTTTTGTCTGCTGTTGGGCCACAGATCCAAAATGGACAATATACTTCAGGGTTTCATTTTTTGATTTTTTTTTTTGTGTAGAACCCTTTATAAAAGAGCAAAAGCAAAAGCAAATCCAGCCCAAAACAGGAATTTTTTAGGTGCTTTTTTCTCGACCCTCTCTGATTTCAATGAAACTTTGTAGACATGTTATCCTACGCTTAAATAAGCCATTTTTGTGTCTATGGAGCTAGTTTCACTCGATAATGACATTTGAGAAGGGTGTAAGTGTTTGAAATATTTTTGTAATTCGGAATTTAAATATTTCTGTATTTCGAAGCCGTTGCATCGTATCAAAAAGTGGTCAAAGACAAACTTGTAGGAAATTTGATGGGCTTTCCGAAAAAAAAATACACTGAAAGAAAAAAATAATCCACTTTTACAAGATTTTTTGATTTTTAAGTTTAAGGGTGCACAGCAACCAAGGAAGTTGTTGTCTTCTTATGCCAAAATTGACAAACTTACGGACCCAATCCTGCACAAATCTGATTGTAAAAACAGGCAAATTTTGTTGTAAATCACTTAGTAGACAGTACTTTAGGGGATGAATAAAACATTATATCGATAGTTCCCGTAGTTTCGAAAATACTAAAATATCTGTAACAAAAATCTTGGTGCAAAAGCTCTTGTTGATGTGCACCGTTAAAAGTCAAAATTGAAGGTGAGCCCGCGATTTTTTTTCGTTTCAAATTTTTGTGAAAATTGTTTAAGATGTTACAAAAAGACTCACGAAAAATGCAGGATGGAGCAACTCACCTAAAAAATACAAAAATCATTCACTGATTTTTTTTTCAAAGGTGCTCTAAACATCAAAATTTTCAAAAACCGAACACGAGAGTCGATTCTTCAGACAATTTTACATAAAAGTCTCCATATTGACCATTGTCCTAAGTCTAATCCTTGTGAAGTTACAGCGGTTTTAAAAATAAAAAATGTTGAAAAAATAGGGTTTTTGATGGTTTTTGGCAATTTCTTTATGACAGACTTGATTTTTCAGTCTCGAAAATATTTTTACCGGAAAGCTAGTCCGATTTCCCATAAGTTTGTCTTTGACCACATTTCAATTGGATGTATGGGCTTACAGATATAAGCTAATTACAATGCTCATAACTGAAAACATAATATTTTTTCAGTGTAGTATAGTAACCTGGATATTTAATTAGCTTAAATCATCAAAAAAACGAGATATTTTGAAAAGTGACCAAAAACAATTTTGTGGGAAATTGGACGAGCTTTCCGGTAAAAATATTTTCGAGACTGAAAATTAAAGTCTGTCATATAGAAATTGCCAAAAACCATCAAAAACCTATTTTTCAACATTTTCATTTTAAAACCGCTGTAACTTCACAAGGATTGGACTTAGGACAATGGTCAATATGGAGACTTTTATGTAAAATTGTCTGGAGAATCGATTCCCACTATCGGTTTTTGAAAATTTTGACGATTAGACCACTTTAAAAAAAACAGTTTTAGTAAATGATTTTTGTATTTTTTTAGGTGAGTTGCTGCATCCTGCAGTTTTCATGAGTCTTTTTGTAACATCTTAGGCTATCTTCACAAAAACCAGAACGAAAAAAAATCGTGGGCTCACCTTCAAATTTGACTTTTAAACTTAAAAATCAAAAAATCTTATAAAAGTGGAATGTTTTTTTCTTTCAGGGTATTTTTTTCGGAAAGCCCGTCATATTTTTTACAAGTTTGTCTTTGACCATTTTTTGATACGATACAACGGCTTCAAGATACAAAAAATTTTAAATTAAGAATTTCAAAAACATTTAACACACTTACGCCCTTCTCAAATATCATTTTCGAGTGAAACTGGCTCCATTTACACAAAAATGGCTTACATAAGCGTAGGATAACATGTCTACAAAGTTTCATTGAAATCGGAGAGGGTCGGGTACAACCGATTCCCTATTTGACATGGAATTGCTCAAAACACTTTTTTTTAATCTATTTGCTTCATTATTTTGAAAAACACAGGGTATAGTTTTAAAGAACTAGGCATACTTTGGAGCTGTTCACAACATTTTAACGATTTTCAAAAATAAGCGGAATCGGTGCTAATTACTTCCCAAACAAATTTTAATTCTTAAAAATTTCAATTTATTCCTGAGTATGCAACTTGTGTACTTTTTTTAGAACCAAATCTGAAATTTATGATAATTTTTTTTTATTATTTTATCAATTTTGGGAAACCCAGGACAAAATATTTTTAAAAAAAATCACGGAATTGAAGTATTCCCAATTTTGGGAAATTTCTGGAACGCATATTTAAGAAACTTTAAGTTTTTGTTTTCCTTTGGATAAGGTTGATAAAAAAGTTGTGAATTACCTTAGACAAATATAAGCTTAAACATACTTTTGATTTAACATGATTTATGAATCAAATCATAGCTCAATTTAATCCACTTCTTTTACACTCATTTTAATTGAAAATGATTAATTTTTAAAAAATAATGGATGTAATGAATTGTTATTTATATTATTTTAGTCGAAATAAAAGGAAGAATAAAAAATCTTGATTTCACGACACGACCACATTTTAAATGTTGGTGGTGAATTGTACACAATACATAAAAGGAACGATATTTTTTTATTTTGACCAAAATGTTTCCAACTCCCTAATTCGCTCAAATTTCCTCATCCAATTTGATGATCAAATAAACTCACTTTGCAACAATGCTCAAACAAGTCCCCTCTAAACTGCATTTCTTTGGCAGCGATTTTGATAGTGACACCACGTGACAGCTCCAAAATGGCACCGCTTTGTGCAGGTGTCAAACCGGGAAGTTCACTAGTATCAATAGCCACTTGCTCTCGCGGCGGGAGGGAAAATGGTGAAAATTGCGCCAACAAAAAAAAAGTGTGCATCGATTAGTCACACGACACAACAGCCCGACGTTCGGCTCGTAGCTGCAGTGCTTAGGGGATAGCATCAAATTCTGATGACAACACGCTCGTTGTTTTTATGATCCCCTCGGTTATGATGTCCCGGAAATATGCGACCAACCCCTCTCGGAGTTCAGAGCCGGTGTCGTAACAAATTTGCAGCATCGACGATATTGTCGTTGTTTTTTTTTTATTTCCATTTCTAGGGCAGGTATTTTTATTTTTTATTATTTGAGGGAGGAATGGATTTTATTTTTTGTTGTTCTCCCTTCTGAAGGTGGGGGTGCGACTTTTTCCGCCTCGTTTAGAATTTTTTATGACTTCGAAATGAGAAAGCTTATTGACTGATTGATGACAAGGGGCGAGCGAAATTTATGCTCGAGCACCGACTTTGTGGCGGGAGATTATTTATGGTCTGTTTGATGACGGGGTGGAAGGTGTGAAAATGCAACTTTGAAGATTTGATTGGAATACTTTAATTTTCTACCCTAAAAGCGTCACGCAAATCAACACCTACGCTCTTCAATCACTCAACGAGTTTAACGACTGCTCTCATCATACCCTTTCAGAGAATGCCACAGGTCACAGCACTCATAGCACAGTGGCCCTTTTCTAATCAGACCCCAAAATTTATAATGCAACACAATGTGGCCACAATCGTCCCGTTGGTGTCGTCCGGAAAACCCCAAAATTGAACCCATTTCACTTCAAGCAGTGTTGCCGTCCCTCCCTGAAGAGGACACAAATCGGTACAATGTGCAACAACGGCCTAAGTGCGGTTTTGTTCCGCGCGGATCGGTATCCATTTGGTCCGGAGAAGATGGTCTCTGATGTTAACTGGGTAGAGTGCCAGTGCTGCCAGCCATCTATCACTTGAACACGACGGTGAGAGACCAGCTGACGGAATGGTGTTGTTGGCTGCTGGCTACCTAGTTTGAGGTATTGCGCTTCCAGGGAAGGGATTTTGGCATGAATCATTTCTGTCATTTTGGGTCGATGTGGTGGCCCTCTTGAGCGCCGTTGATGGATGTAGGTGAGCAAGACTGTTCGAAATTTTGCAGGAAGTACTACCATGAATAGTTAGCAAATATTTTCAAAAAATCTTCAAATTGACACCTAGTACACTTGAGAATTTATGTTACCTTTATTACTGTACTGATATCTCGTTAAATTGTTCCCAGATCGCAAGAAAGCTTCACAAATATTCATCTTCTTATACATAACTTGGTCAAGATGCTATTTTCATCACAATCTACAACATTACACTAGAGTGGCGATAATTCAAAACAGGGTTGCCAGATTTAAAAAAAATTATAATTAACCTTCCTACAGTATTGAGGTCCTTTTCGGCCTTTTTGAAAATTAAATTTGCCATAACTTTTGCTATATACATGCTAGAGCCTTGAAATTTTCTGACATTAAATTTATAGTATAAATACACATTTCACAAAACAAATAAACCTCGGACGACCCCTAGGGGAGCATCCATAACAAAAGTTACTTTAAAGGTATTGGGGTCCTTTTCGACCCCAAACTTAAAAAAATCGTCAAAAATTCAGTTTTTGACCGATTCCGGTTCTTTTGGTCACAAATGAACGCTTCGAACGTCCCCTTTCCGAAACCGATCTGGAAAACCAGATTTGGTCATTGTGGCCACCGGGAATCGGCTACAACCGACAAAAGGCCTTTTTGAGACCCCAACTTTGACGACCTGTATCTCCGGCAAATTTCAACCAATCAGGATGCTCCGGGTTGCATTCGACAGGTGTATACCTGTACTTTGACCACAAATATTAATATCAGGGCCAGGTGACCTACCGGTTCCGGAAATCCGGAACATCCGAAAAGTTCATATTTTACTGTTTTTCACGTATATGTGATACCAATACTCTCATGATAGTTGAAATTGATCCATAAAACTTACTAAAAACACAATACACGATTGCCAGAACCACTCTGGAGTGTTAGTGGCCACTTCCGGGTAACCTGGAACCGGTTCCCGGGTACCCGATGAACGGCCAATTTGATTTTTTGTTGAAAACCCATCATGTTGCATATCCAACTTCATGAAAGATATGTCCATCTTTGATAATGCCGTTAATCGCTGAGCCATCCTGGCCTATCTGGAACCGGTTACCGGTAGCGTCTTGGGGACACTTCCGGAATATGAGAGAATCCATATCATCCGACATATCAAACTTCATGAAATTGAAAGATATGTCAATTTATGGTCATGCCATTGTTCGCTGACCCATTCTGGCCAATCTGGAACCGGTTACCGGTGGCCCCTTGGGGACACTTCCGGAATATGAGAGAAACCCTATCATCCGACATATCAAACTTCATGAAATTGAAAGATATGTCAATCTACGGTCATGCCGTTGTTCGCTGAACCATTGTGGCCAATCTAGAAGCGGTTACCGGGGGCCTCCTTGGGGACACTTCCGGAATATGATAGAAACCCTATCATCTTACATATCAAACTTCATGAAATTGAAAGATATGCCAATCTAACGTCATGCCGTTGTTCGCTGATCCATTCTGGAACTGGTTCCCTGTGGCCCTTTGGGGAAACTCCCGGAATATGAGAGAAACCCTATTATCCGACATATCAAACTTTATTTAATTGAAAGATATGTCAATCTACTGTCATGCCGTTGTTCGTTGACCCGTTGTGACCAATCTGGAACCGGTTACCGATGGCCCCTTGGCGACATTTCCGGAATATGAGATAAACCCTATCATCCATCATATCAAACTTCATGAAATTGAAAACTACGTCAATCTACGGTCATGCCGTTGTTCGCTGACCGTTGGTTGACATATCTTTCAATTTCTTGAAGTTTGATACGTCGGATGATAGGGTTTCTCTCATATTCCGAGAGTGTCCCCAAGGGGCCGGCGGTAACCGGTTCCAAATTAGCCAGGATGGGTCAACGAACAACGGCATGACCGTAGATTGACATATCTTTCAATTTCATGAAATTTCCTAAGTCGGATGATAGGGTTTATCTCATATTCCAAGAGTGTCCCCAAGGGGCCACCGGTAACCGGTTCCAGATTGGCCAGGATGGGTCAACGAACAACGGCATGACCGTAGATTGACATATATTTCAATTTCATGAAGTTTGATACGTCGGATGATAGGGTTTCTCTCATATTCCGAAAGTGTCCTCAAGGGGCCACCGGTAACCGGTTCCAGATTGGCCAAAATGGGTCAGCGAACAATTGGATGACCATAAATTGACATATCTTTCAATTTCATGAAGTTTGATATGTCGGATGATAGGGATTCTCTCATATTCCGGAAGTGTCCTCAAGGCGCCACCGGTAACCGGTTCCAGATTAGCCAGGATGGGTCAACGCACAAAGGCATGACCGTAGATTGACATATCTTTCAATTTCATGAAGTTTGATATGTCGGATGATAGGGTTTCTCTCATATTCCGGAAGTGTCCTCAAGGCGCCATCGGTAACCGGTTCCAGATTGGCCAGAATGGGTCAGCGAACATTGGCATAACCGTAGATTGACATATCTTTCAATTTCATGAAATTTCCTAAGTCGGATGATAGGGTTTATCTCATATTCCAAGAGTGTCCCCAAGGGGCCACCGGTAACCGGTTCCAGATTGGCCAGGATGGGTCAACGAACAACGGCATGACCGTAGATTGACATATATTTCAATTTCATGAAGTTTGATACGTCGGATGATAGGGTTTCTCTCATATTCCGAAAGTGTCCTCAAGGGGCCACCGGTAACCGGTTCCAGATTGGCCAAAATGGGTCAGCGAACAATTGGATGACCATAAATTGACATATCTTTCAATTTCATGAAGTTTGATATGTCGGATGATAGGGATTCTCTCATATTCCGGAAGTGTCCTCAAGGCGCCACCGGTAACCGGTTCCAGATTAGCCAGGATGGGTCAACGCACAAAGGCATGACCGTAGATTGACATATCTTTCAATTTCATGAAGTTTGATATGTCGGATGATAGGGTTTCTCTCATATTCCGGAAGTGTCCTCAAGGCGCCATCGGTAACCGGTTCCAGATTGGCCAGAATGGGTCAGCGAACATTGGCATAACCGTAGATTGACATATCTTTCAATTTCATGAAATTTCCTAAGTCGGATGATAGGGTTTATCTCATATTCCAAGAGTGTCCCCAAGGGGCAACCGGTAACCGGTTCCAGATTGGCCAGGATGGGTCAACGAACAACGGCATGACCGTAGATTGACATATATTTCAATTTCATGAAGTTTGATACGTCGGATGATAGGGTTTCTCTCATATTCCGAAAGTGTCCTCAAGGGGCCACCGGTAACCGGTTCCAGATTGGCCAAAATGGGTCAGCGAACAATGGCATGACCATAAATTGATATATCTTTCAATTTCATGAAGTTTGATATGTCGGATGATAGGGAATCTCTCATATTCCGGAAGTGTCCTC
Source organism: Culex pipiens pallens (assembly GCF_016801865.2). NCBI lineage: Eukaryota > Metazoa > Arthropoda > Insecta > Diptera > Culicidae > Culex > Culex pipiens. Next base: position 148,542,553 of record NC_068938.1, read on the forward strand.
AAGGGGCCACCGGCAACCGGTTCCAGATTGGCCAGGATGGGTCAACGCACAACGGCATGACCGTAGATTGACATATCTTTCAATTTCATGAAGTTTGATATGTCGGATGATAGGGTTTCTCTCATATTCCGGAAGTGTCCTCAAGGCGCCATCGGTTGGCCAGGATGGGTCAACGAACAATGGCATGACCATAAATTGACATATCTTTCAATTTCATGAAGTTTGATATGTCGGATGATAGGGTTTCTCTCATATTCCGGAAGTGTCCCCAAGGCGCCACCGGTAACCGGTTCCAGATTGGCCAGGATGGGTCAACGAACAACGGCATGACCGTAGATTGACATATCTTTCAATTTCATGAAGTTTGATACGTCGGATGATAGGGATTCTCTCATATTCCGGAAGTGTCCCCAAGGCGCTACCGGTAACCGGTTTCAGATTGGCCAGGATGGGTCAACGAACAACGGCATGACCGTAGATTGACATATCTTTCAATTTCATGAAGTTTGATACGTCGGATGATAGGGATTCTCTCATATTCCGGAAGTGTCCCCAAGGCGCCATCGGTAACCGGTTCCAGATTGGCCATGATGGCTCAGCGATTAACGGCATTATCAAAGATGTATATATCTTTCAATTTCATGAAGTTTGATATGCAACATGATGGGTTTTCAACAAAAAAATCAAATTGGCCGTTCATCGGGTACCCGAGAACCGATTCCAGGTTACCCGGAAGTGGCCACTAACATTCCAGAGTGGTTCTGGCAATCATATACCGTAAACCGGGGTGACTTTGATAGGATTTCAATTTGTTTTTGCAATATTTTCCAATTGGTAAGGTTTTTCTCAAGATTATGATTTTTAAAACATGTACTGGGTAGGCCACACAAAGTCCATGCACTATTTTGTAAAAGAAGTTTTTTCAATAGTGTTAAGAAAAATAGTTACGTTAAAAATTCTTAGTTTAAATTCCGGGGTGACTTTGATAGTCATAGTTTTTCTTGTTAAAATCACATTTAAGATGTTAAAACTTTATTTGTACGGTAATGTACCATCACTAAAGTAGCTGATATAGTTTTTAAGAAAAAAAATATATGTTTATATTTAGTTAACTAAGTTTATAAGCTTTTTAACAAAATACATATAAATTTCAGGTAAAATTATTAAAAAGACGGAATTAGGCGTGAAATTTGTTAAAACTGGTTTTGTTTATAAAATTATTGATTTATATTGTATTTTATACGGAATTCGAAACACGAATCACAAGTTTTCACATTTTACATGAAATTTGTTCAACTGAAATTGCCTATAAATTTGGAGACTTTTTTTTTTAATTGTGTTTCAAAAACACATATTATTTATTATTTACAAACTTATTTACCGTTCTCCTAGTGGAAAATTGTCCAAAGAATCCGAAAATGAATTCCGTTTTCCGATTCAAAATCATGTTCATTGAGAAAATCATGACACTTTGAGAAGTTTAAAATAATGACTTTCATCAACATTTTCTTAACTATAGTTAACTAACTTTTTAAACTTTTAAAAATTTTATGAAAAGTTCTTTTTGAGGTACTTTGAACGCATCTCTACCACGGTCAGTATGATTCTAAACAATTCCGTACGTATTTTGATTGTACTCTTCATTTTGCGGAAAAATAGCAAACCTATCAAAGTCACCCCAGCTATCAAAGTCACCCCGTTTTACGGTATTGTGTTTTTAGTAAGATTTATGGATCAATTTCAACTACCAATACTCTTATCACATATACGTGAAAAACAGTAAAATATGAACTTTTCGGATGTTCCGGATTTCCGGAACCGGTAGGTCACCTGGCCCTGATATTAATATTTGTGGTCAAAGTACAGGTATACACCTGTCGAATGCAACCCGGAGCATCCTGATTGGTTGAAATTTGCCGGAGATACAGGTCGTCAAAGTTGGGGTCTCAAAAAGGCCTTTTGTCGGTTGTAGCCGATTCCCGGTGGCCACAGTGACCAAATCCGGTTTTCCAGGTCGGTTTCGGAAAGGGGACCTTCTATGCTTTCATTTGTGACCAAAAGAACCGGAATCGGTCAAAAACTGGATTTTTGACGATTTTTTTTAGTTTGGGGTCGAAAAGGACCCCAATACCTTATGTGTGATTTTTTTTTAATACTTAATAAGAAAAATGTTTGAAAACAACCAAAGAAGTTGAAAAATGACTTAATTCCTCCTAAGTGGCGATGCTTCATGACAAGGTTGCCAGATTTTCGAAGTTTTTTACAAATGGCCACAGTTTTTTTTTTTTTCAATAATGAAGTCAATTTCAACAAATTAAATAGCTTGATATTATTCCCAAATTACCAAATCTTAAGACAGGGTTGCCAGATTTTAATGTTAATTGATCAATTTAAATATAAATTACACTTAGTATTTCAAAATATACCATTTTTAAATTGTAAAGTGTTCAGTATACCCTTAACCAGATTGTGTTACGTTCTCCAGAAAATCATTCCCCCGAAAACCATTCCCCAGAAATCCATTTCTCAGAATGTACCGTTTCCCAGTAATATTTATTGTGGTGATTATTTTTAATCCCAAAATTTTCAATTTTCTAAAAATTTCCAAAATTTCCAAAATTTCCAAAATTTCCAAAATTTCCAAAATTTCCAAAATTTCCAAAATTTCCAAAATTTCCAAAATTTCCAAAATTTCCAAAATTTCCAAAATTTCCAAAAATTTTAAAAATTTTAAAGCTTTAAAAATAAAAAAAAAATGTTATAAATTTAAAATTTCTTTTTTTTGATTTTGAAATTTTGAAATTATCCATATTTGCAAAATAAAAAAAAATAATATAGAAACTGCAATTTATTCGGTTTTGTATAACAAATTTAACATGACTAAAAAAGAAGGGAAAAAAATCTATCAGTCTATCCCCCTCTTACTTGACGTGAACTGTCACTTGAGCAAAAGGGATAGACTTCTTATTTACAATCGCAGATTCACCCTACTGAACTGTTACTACGGATATCTCTAAGGTCTGAAAAATCTAATTTTTGAAATTACTTTGCATCAATTCCTAATATTTTTTGCGAGAGCAACTTTTCTGGGAATGTTTTTCTGAGGAACTTGACACAATCTCTTAACCACCCTAATCCATCACTCAAAGGACGCACACGGTCACTCTCCCGATGTAGGACATTCCGGTTGAGCGTGATTTGGGGTTGTTATCCCCAGCAGGGAAAAACTGGAAAACCTGTGCCATGATACACCACTACCAGGTGCCTCCAAATGCTCCAAAACATTTCCCAAAACCCAGGATTCATGTTCCAGCAACGGCCCTTCATCATGTCCGGTGTGTGCGGTTGACCATTGTTGCAATTGTGGAGTCCAAATCACCAACACCACCGGAGGGACACATTATAGATATGCAATGGGCTGGAAATTGTTGGATGAATGTTCCGATTTGTGGTGGACGAGGACCTCCCCTCTGGGAAGCTACACACTCATGCGCTGAAATGCGTTGATCAGTGCAATTTGTAACCGCAGCGTTGCAGGATACTGCAAACAATATGATTTTTTTTTTTTGCAAAAAAATGAAGTGAACCTCAAAGTGAAGTAATATAGGTTGAATATTTTTAATGTTTTCTGATAGAATAATAATGCTGTTTTTCAAAATATTAAGAAAAATTAAGTTTCAAAAAAAAATGTAATGTTAAATCTTAAAAACTCCAAATTAATGAAAATATCAACCTAATAATATTCAAAACCTCTGACTTCAAAGAACATCCCCCCTTCAAAAGTTGATGACACTTACTGCGTTTGTCATGCACACAAACTCACTCACTCATCCCCCCTCCCCTCCCCTAATGGCTTATGATGGTGACAAATTCTGCATGGTATTGGCACATGTCAGCACACGTGGCGTAGAGAAAAAAGAAAAAAAGCTGCTGCTCCCCAAACCGAAACGAACACGCCAGGTCGATGATGGGGAATCAAATCAGACAGCTCAATTGGCGATCGATGCAGAGATTCTTTGCCAGTGTGTGTGTGTGTGTGTGAAGTCGTCGCATCGCAAATCTTGTCAGAACTATATATCCTATCATACGGTGACGGCGATATTGAGCAGGACGTCGTTCAAGCTGGAGATTGAAGGCATTGGCGTTGATATTTTTTAATAAATGATGTATTAATGCATTAATCGAATAAAAAAAAAATGCAACATTAAAACTCATCCACCATCTACAACCCAACCACGCTTTTAGACTGGCTTGTAATTAAAAATTGAACTTGAATTTTAAAAATCCATATTTAACAATTTCCAAAAGACAAAAGACAAAAAAAAGGAAGAATAGGCAAATACTATCAGAAACAAACAAAAACTTAATATGATGAATAAAAACAAACATTAAAAAAAAAAACTTTTTTATTCATAGAAAAATGTTTCTCAAATCCCCTCTTAAACACAGAAAAACATAAAAAAATTCTAAAAAATATTGGACGTTAGATTGGTAAAGTCAAATAATTCTTGTAAGAATTTCATGTTATAAATTATTCGTAATTCCGAGATTTGCAAGGCAACTTTCGGATTCAAAATTACGAGAATCGTCATCGCTTTTAAAATTGTTTTTAACAATGATTTGTTTTTATTTAAAGATCCGATATAGTTTGAATCAAAGGAAAATATTTTATTTGTGTCAGACAAACCCATATATAAAAGCCACCTTTGATTTCCTTTTTTATAATTTTTACATGGAAATCATTTTAAGTAGATCAAGTTTAACAGTTATTCAGGTCATTTTCCGCAAACTCATACGAAATCGGAAAAAGTTGTCCAGACCCATTTTCGATTTTCGTGAATTTTTGATCTTTTAAGTAATGTTCGACCATGATCACGAACCGAGGTTCATTCATTCCTCGATTAAATTTTCAAAAGGCCCTATCTGCATAGGAAACCCATGAGGGATAGGTTGTTTTGAAAATTTAATCTAGATTTCGATAGCTCATGACAATGTGGCGGTACGATCCCTTCAATCTTGGTTTTTACTAAATCACTTGTTTCAATAATTCAATAAAACACCAGGAACGTTCATTGTTCACTGCTTAAATTTGGGATTTTTTTTTAATTTTTCTTTTTTTTTATGAACAGATTAGAATTTTTAAACTGTAAAATATAATCATGGCAATATGACAAATCAGAATGAGTGTATCTTTTATGTCACAAAAAAAATGTGTAATTTTTCTCCAAAAATGTGCGTTTCTATCCCTTTTTTAATTTTATTTAACTTTTCAGTTTTTTCCTTCAAAAATTACACAGTTTTTATTGTGGAAAAAAAACCACACGATTGACAGTGCAATTATATTCGTAAATTTATTTTTCCGATTTCTGAGTATTTTTCACTCATTATTATTAATGTAAGACAATTTATTATCAAGTTTCTACCATCGAACTAACAACACTAAAAAAAACTATTTTCAATTACGAGCAATTGGAATTCTGTCAAAGGCAAATTTATTGTAAATTGGACGAGCTTTCCATTGAAAATATTTAGGAGACTGAAAAATCAGTTCTACCCATTACAAATGGTCAAAAACCACCAAAAGATTGACAAAATCCTTGTTTTTTCTACTTAAAAAAATTGTGGGCCTACCTACAAATATAACTTTCAAAGAGAGCGTCTAATTTCCTGGAAAATGGGAAATTTTCAACAAATTTCCCGGGAAATTCCAGGAAATTTTGAATATATGTATTTAAAATTGTTCTGAGCTTGGTTCTGATTCATATTATTAAACGAAATTGTGTAGGACGGCAACTTTAATGGTTAAAATAAGTGAGAAGATCAAATATTAACTTAACTTCATGTAAAAAATTATACAACTACAAGAAAATGTTTATGTTTCTAATTGCAATAAGTCAAGTACAATAAATCAAAAAAAAATCTTAGGTATTATTTTATGCAAATTATTTTTTTTGTCAAAGTATTCAGACAGTGAGTAAAATGAATCCATACTTCACAATAATAAAATTTCATTCAAACTTGCCATTGAGAGAGTGTAAATATATATATTTGAAATTAAAAAAAATGACGCAATCATAATTCTTTAACCTCAAATAAAAGGTATTAAACAAATTGAAGTAATTCTTCTTGCACAAAACAATTTGAAATATTTAACGTTCGACTTCCATCTTTTTTGATCATGGTAAACAAAAACGTTAAAAAATCAATTCTACTTTGGCAGTAAGGGGTTAATATTTTTTTAACGAAATAACACCAGTTATTCTATAAAAAGCATACCAAATTGTAATACCGTAAACTGGGGTCAAACGGGACACATGGGGCGAATTGGGACAGCAGTTTTAACCATGTTGGAGCACAATATTTTGATTTTTCTGGTTGGTTTCGATTAGAACAGACTCAGGCCAACAAAATGTGTACATCCATTTCCAAATTTAAAAGCTTTAAGTGCTCTAAAAACTGCTGTCCCTATTCAGACTGTAGTCCCGATTCACCCCAGATTACGGTAGTTTATTTTCATCAAGATCTATTTCCAATTGCTTCAGAAATTAATGTTTTCAGAAATAAATGTTTATATCAAAATAAAAATATAAATATTGAAATAACAAGCCAAAGTTTCAACATGTGCATGGAAAAAGTGTTTCAAAATGCATTTTACGCTAGTTCAGTTGTTTTGCAATTATTAGTAGGGGAAATTCTCGTATGTTTGGCAGGTTAGGCACTCGCTCCTAACTCCATCCAATTTGCTGATTTTCACTATTTAAACAACTAATTTTGCAAAACTTTTGATAGAAACTTGCTTGCTCACTTCTTATTGAGCCATTTGTCACTCGATTTCAGTTGAAAACTCTTTTAATTAGCTTTGATTGAATGTCAAAGTTCTAGCCTTGAAAAAATGTAAGAGTTGACGAAAACAAAAAATTTAACGAAAAAAAAAAAACATTTTGCGATAATAAACATCGAAAATTTTCAAAAATTCTAGCGATTTTAAAATCAACCCAAACATGCTAAAAATCTGGGTGCTGAATAGTGGTTCGCAAAGCGGCCTCAATTTAGAACTGTCAAAGCGGAACCAATTTACTGTTTGCAAAATGATACCAAGAAGTGGCAAGTATTGTGATCGATCTATAATTTATTTTGTTTTGTCATCACATGGAAAACAAAAAAAGCCTCTTTTGGCCTCCCATCATTTAGTTCACTAATAAAAAAAAGCGCGAAGCACTTAATTTTTCAGCGAAAACTTTAATATTAGCAGATCCAAAATGTTTCAAATCAATTCACTTCAGCAGCAAAAAATATGTCACGCTTGAGCTTGAACATAGCCTTCTACTTTGTTTATGTTTACAGCTGTAGTGCAGCTGTATTAGTGGGGAGCAGTGGGGAGCATTCGAAAATCACGTTACGCATTCTGTCTTTTCAGCACCCAGCTAAAAATTATTCTGAACGCAGGGGAATGCATTTTAAATTGTTCAATTTTCATTGAAATTTTGAAGTTTTTTGAAAAAAAATTTGCCTCTAGATTTTTCGCGCCAACTTTAAAGGGGGGGGGGGGAGACAAAAACTTTAAATAAGATGTGTACCAGCCTTATTTAAGAGCATTTAAAAAAAAGGTTACAAAAAGTTAAGAAAATGTATATTTTCGCTTGTAAAACGGGAAATATTCTTTCCGGGAATTCCTGGGACAGGAAATTGGGCGCTCTACTTTTTCTTAAAAAAAAATCTTTTAGAAGTGGTGTGTATTTTTTTCTTTCAGTGTATTTTGTTCAGAATGCCCGTCAAATTTCCTACAAGTTTGTCTTTGAACACTTTTTGATCTGATGCATTGGCTTTGAGATACAGAAATATTCAAATTACAAAATACAAAAATATTGAAATAACTTACGCTCTTTTCAAATGTCAATCTCGAGTGCAACTTACTCCACAAAATGGCTTATATATGTTAAGGATAACATGTCTATAAAGTTTCATTGATATCTGAGAGGGTCGAGTAAAAAAGTAGGACCTCAAAATTTCCTGTTTTGGGCTGGAACTAAGCTGCCCATGTTCGCATAAATGTCCCATATGCAAAAACAGCAAACTGAGAAAAACGCATTTGAAGTTTGTCCCACACATAAGGCTACGTGTTAAGTTTTCACGAAAAAACTGGATTTCCTCTCGATTTCTAGAACAAAGTACTGGATGTTATAGGCTCTTTAGAAAGAGCACATGATTTTGAATCAAACTGCATCAATAACTCAAAAGTGATGAAAATGCATATGGGACATTTATGCGATCATGGGCAGTAAGCATAACAGAGAAAAAATGGTTTAATAACTTTAAGATTTCAAATTTTAGTTGAAATTAAACATAAGATATAATTATGTACGCCCATGCCCGCCTCACATCCGATATACCGATACAATCTAATCTCACCATCATCCAGGCCAAGCCACCATCGCAGCGAGTAACTAACGAGATGGCGGGATAACATGTCCCTTCACAGACCTGGGAACGACATGATGCGGCAGAATCTTCACCATCAGCAGATCGATTGAACGATAGATGATATCGGGGTTTGGATACTGGTGCCATCACCTCGTCATCGCCTCGTCATTTGAGCCGCCGCGTCAGGTGCGCAAAACTCCGGGATGATGGATTGGCCTCGGTGACAGCACCCCGCGGGATGTCGTCCGATTCCGATGGGATTATCGGTTGGAAAAAAAATCGGTGGGATTTCAACTGGTAGTTCGGATTTACGGGAAATCCATTTGTTCGAGCTGGGATTTTGGGAGTTCAGAGTGCAGTTTTTTTTTCGAATCCACATTTGTGGATATCCTTTCGAAAAATGCACCAGTCCGACCACTGCTCGGAACTGACCGGAAGGAAAAGGTCAAGCGAATGAAAAAGGGAACCACTTGGCGTTCGCGGTTTCCGAGCTTCGAGCGGCTGCTCTTCAGTATTCATTGGAGAATTCGCGTAGTTCCAGGGGAGAAAAAATCTCTTCATCGCTTTTTCGCCCATGAATTGATTGCACATAATTATTCCGCAGGCGAAATTTGAGGAAAACCACTCGAAAAGCTTTTCCATTTGCCAGCATGAAAAAGGGAAGCTTTTTTACCCGAGTGAAGAAAGGAGTGGCCATCACCTATTCAACCAGGGAAAGCTTTCATTATCTCGAGCTCGATGACATGATGATTGGCATTTTTTGTTCGGAGATCACTCGAAGAATTGAACCGCATGGAACTTCTACTGTTGCTACCAGTGCTGCTGCTTCTGCTGCTGGTGGTTCACCTTAATTAAACATTCTTGGTTTGTGATGAAAGAAGAGTGCATTCTCAATCTCAGCCAGCAAGCAAGCAGATGTGCGGTGATGAAAATGGGAATTTGCAGTTGCAAGTCCATCTTGCGAGTGGCAATCAATTGCGATCACTTCTGATTGGATGAACATTGAATGCAAAGTATGAGGAGCAGGTTTGCTTTTTCTTTTCTGACAGGACGACATGGAAGAACAATTTATCTCGATGACGTTTGACAACATTGTTGACTTACAATTGGTTTGTGGAATTGAAGATTTCTGTCATCTTCTTGGATTGTTTTACCCAAGAACTATCAAAGCACAGTTTTTTGTTGCTAAATTACATCCAATTGAGACATTTTTAAACAATTACAAAAAAACCTACTTCTTCAGGGCAGTTCTCTCAGATTTCGGTAATTCGTTTTTTTTGTATTTTTTAATACGACTGAAACTTTTGTGTTGCTTTTAGAATGCCCAAGAAGCCATTTTGCATCAATAGTTTGTCCATTTAATTTTCCATACAAATTTGGCAGCTGTCCATACAAAAATGATGCATGAAAATTAAAAAATCTGCATCCTTTGAAGGAATTTTTTGATAGATTTGGTGTCTTTGGAAAAGTTGTTAAAAAATCACCAAAATTTTTTTTACTTTGTATCAATTTTTACAGTGTAGTTCTTATCCATACCTACAACTTTGCCAAAGACACCAAATCGATCAAAAAATTCCTTCCAATGATACAGATTTTTGAATTTTCATACATCATTTTTGTATAAACAGCTGCCAAATTTGTATGGAAAATTATATGGACAAACTATTGATGCAAAATGGCTTCTTGGGCATTCTAAAAGCAACACAAAAGTTTCAGTCGTATTAAGAAATACAAACATTTAAATTCTAAAAAAATGACCGATTTCGAAGAGAATTGCTCTTCAGTCATTTTGTATCAAAGAAATGGCCTACTCATCGCCACAAGAATCAGTTCTAAAACACATATTTTATCAATCATTTGCTAAAAAGATCAACATTTCATTTTTTGTGTTGAAAAGTAAAACTTTTCGAACAAGGGTCATTCTCCGCCAACTCACACAGCAGTTGCCCCGACCCCTCTTCGATTTGCGTGAAACTTTGCTCTAAGGGGTTATTTTGGTTCCTGATTACGAATCCGAGGTCCATTTTTCGATATTTCGTGATGGAGGGGCGGTACGACCCCTTTCATTTTTCTGGTTTTTTACTAAGACACGTTTTTCAGTGATTTGTAGCTCGCAACCGTGAAAAGATAGAAATTTGGTGTCAAAGGGACTTTTGTGTAAAATTAGACGCCCGATTTGATGGCGTACTCAAAATTCCGAAAAAACGTATTTTTCATCAAAAAAAAGTTAAAAAATAGTTTTAAAATCGCTGCCATTTCCCGTTACTCAACTGTCAAAAATCGTGAGACATGTCATTTTATGGGAAATTTAATGTACTTTTCGAATCTGAAATAACCCAGAAGGGTCATTTTTTCATTTAGAACAAAATTTTTCATTTTAAAATTACGTGTTTTTTTCTAACTTTGCAGGGTTACATTTTAGAGTGTAACAATGTTCTACAAAATTGTAGAGCAGACAAAAACAAAAATTTTGATATATAGACATAAGGGGTTTGCATGTATTTTTCACGAGTTATCAGAATTTTACAAAAAAGTTTTTTGAAAAAGTTATGATTTTGACCATTTTTGACCAGTTTTTCGAATTTTTAACCCCTAAAACTCAATCGTGTGCTTTTGAAAGTATTTTTTTTCGGAAAGTTCAGCTAATTTTGCATAAGAATGACCCCTTGGACGATTGTTGTGACTCGTGCATTGCGAGAATCAGAATTTTTTGTCAATAAAAATATTTTTGTGTTGGGTGAGTGTATCCGGTTTGTTCTTTTTAATTTTCGAAAAATCCCCACATAAAAGCAGTGCACAAGCCACAACAATCGTCCAAGGGGTCATTCTTATGCAAAATTAGCTGAACTTTCCTAAAAAAATGCTTTCAAAAGTACACGATTGAGTTTTTGTGATCAAAAATTCGAAAAACTGGTCAAAAATGGTAAAAATCATAACTTTTACAACAAACTTTTTTGTAAAATTCTGATAACTCGTGAAGAATACATGCAAACCCCTTATGTCTATATATCAAAAAAAAAATGTTGTCTGCTCTACAATTTTGTAGAACATTGATACACTCTAAAATGTAACCCTGCAAAGTTAGAAAAAAACGTAATTTTAAAATGAAAAATTTTGTTCTAAATGAAAAAATGACCCTTCTGGGTTATTTCAGATTCGAAAAGTACATTAAATTTCCCATAAAATGTTATGTCTCACGATTTTTGACAGTTGAGTAACGGGAAATGGCAGCGTTTTTCAAACAATTTTTTAGCTTTTTTTGATGAAAAATACGTTTTTACGGAATTTTGAGTACGCCATCAAATCGGGCGTCTAATTTTACACAAAAGTCCCTTTGACACCAAATTTCTATCTTTTCACGGTTGCGAGCTACAAATCACTGAAAAACGTGTCTTAGTAAAAAACCAGAAAAATAAAAGGGGTCGTACTGCCCCACCGTCACGAGATATCAAAAAATGGAGCTCGGATTCATGATCAGGGACCAAAATTACCCCTTAGAGAAAAGTTTCACGAAAATCGAAGAGGGGTCGGGGCAACTTTTTCCGATTTCGTGTGAGTTGATGGAGAATTACCCACAAACATTTTACTTCAATCCAATAAACTTGTTTCCAACTCGTTGCAAAAATCGATTTTCGATACAAGTGCTAATAATTTGAACTTTTCAGCACTCAAATGAAAAGTGTTTTGGTTTCCCCTTCAATTTTAATCCATTCGCTTTCTCCTCAGAGATTTCAACCTTAAACCGATTAACAACGTCGCGGTCGTCGTCGTCGGTCGCGACAATTGTGCACTTGTTGAGGCAAATAAATTTATTGTCTACCGGCTAAAACAGGCCTGCTCTCTCTGTCTCGTTTCCGTATAAAAGCAAAACAAAACCCAACAAAACGCAGTACAAATTATAAAGTACGTCAGTCGACGCACGAGACGACGTCTGCGTCCTCAAACATTGTCCTCGTCGTCTGGACAGATTCTGAGCCCCGTCTCAGGGGATTTTCCCTCCCTGGTCTGCCAAGATTGTGGCAGTTTACGACACGCCGCAGATGCTCATCGCTAAATGGCAAAATGTGACCGCCAGCCGCGACAGGCAAATTGGATCAATCCAACGGGGTCGTTGAATTTGCTTGAGCTGGGATTTTCAGTTGAGATTTTCGTGCGCATTTTACGGGTAATTAAAATTGTTTGTAATTGTAATCCTTTGTCGGGATGGCTTTGCAGAACAGAAAAGGTGAAAAATTGACACAAGGTCAACAATGATTTCATCACACAAATTTGAATTTCCCTCTCATTTTGTATTGTTCTCATTCAACCCCCTAACAAAAATCGTTCTATGAACTGTATCGAAGAGTTGGCGGTCATAAAACCGAACCAAATCACCGCCATTTGGAATTTATTACCATTTTGATCGCTTGCCGCCCCTCTGGCGGACATTTCGAGAGTGACGTTCCTTTGTTCTTCTTTTTTTCCAACCCCTTAAGCCGGGGTCGTGAAAACTCGTAATCAATGCTGATTCCGAGTTATTAGTCAACCTCCCCGCATGAAAAGGGAGAGGAAAAAAAAATCAAAACAAAAGATGTCCTCAATTGTGATGAGCTTTTGTTTCGAGCAGTGATTTGGAAATCTATGAGGAATAGGGTTGGCAGTTCTAGATTGGATATTTTAATTTGATTTTATATGACACAGCAGTTGACCCGACCCCTCATCGATTTTCGTGATTTTCGCAGGTTTTGCTAAACTAGATTAAATGAAATTAATGAAACCTACATTCGCTAAATTCATTTGGTTTTAGTAAACAACTCAAAATTACAACCAACTTTTTGACATTCATTTCGTTTTATATTTATGTTGTTAACTGTTTGTTTTGAACAACAAAAGTAGTTTTTAAGCTAATTAAGTTTAAATATGACATTTTCTGCCTTATTTTGATAAATTAAAGTAAAGCCTCTTTTTGTTCCCGGAAAATAAGATTTTTCGGAATCCTTATATTACACCGACCAACAAAACAGAAACATGTGCACTTTGAGTTTTTCAAAAATATTTAGACTCAGCCGAATGGTTTTTCTCCAAAGTTTGTATTGAGAATTAGTGCTGTTCGCTACTTTCACATATTGCATGCAATTTTTTGCAACAGTGACGAACCGCCCTAATTCTCCATACAAACTTTGGAGAAAAACCATTCGGCCCAGTCTACATATTTATGAAAAAATAAATCCCGGGAATTCCCAGGACAATTTTTTTTTTCCAAAATCGGGGATTCCTGAATCCCGGGATGTTTTGCATTTTGTCCCGGGAATCCCCGAAATTAAAAATAGAAATACCGTAAACCGGGGTGACTTTGATAGGATTTCAATTTGTTTTTGGAATATTTTCCAACGGGTAAGGTTTTTATCAAAATTATTATTTTTAGAACATGTACTGGGGTAGGCCACACAAAGCCCATGCACTATTTTGGAAAAAAAGTTTTTTCAATAGTGTTTAGAAAAATAGTTACGTTAAAAATTCGCAGTTTAAATTCCGGGGTGACTTTGATAGTCATAGTTTTTCTTGTTAAAATCATATTTAAGATGTTCAAACTTTATTTGTACGTCAAATTTACCATCGCTGAAGTTGGTAATATAGTTTTTAAGAAAAAAAAAAATCAATGTTTATATTTAGTTAACTAAGTTTATAAGCTTTTTAACAAAATACAGATAAATTTTAGGTAAAACTGTTAAAAAGTCGGAATTTTGCCTGAAATTTGTTAAAACTAGTTTTGTTTATAAAATTATCGATTTATATTGCATTTTATACTAAATTCGAAGCACGAATCACAAGTTTTCACATTTTACATGAAATTTGTTCAACTTTAATTGACTATAAATTTGGAGATTTTTTTTAAATTGTGTTTCAAAAACACATATTTTTAATTATTTACAAACTTATTTAGCCTTCTCCTAGTAGAAAATTGTCCAAAGAATCCGAAAATGCATTCCGTTTTCCGATTCAATATCATGTTCATTGAGAAAATCATGACACTTTGAAGAGTTTAAAATAATGACTGTCATCATCATTTTCTTAACTGTAGTTAACTAACTTTTTAAACTTTTCAAAATTTTATGAAAAATTCTTCTTGAGGTACTTTGAACACTTCTCTACCACGGTCAGTATGATTCTAAACCATTCTGTACAAATTTTAATTGTACTCTTCATTTTGCGGAAATATCGCAAACCTATCAAAGTCACCCCGGCTATCAAAGTCACCCCGTTTTACGGTACAAATTTTGGTCTAGAAATTCAGATTTGGTTGAGGAAATAAATTAACAGTTAAATACTTAGTAGTCGATAAGAATTTTAAAGCATTAAAATTTGTATTCGGCATATATCAGCATTCATTTGACATATTAGGGAAAATTGTAAAAAAAATTGTTTACAGATCCGACAAATGCCTTACGCCTTAAATATTATCTATTTAACTTTATTTATTTTTTAAAAGACTTGGTATAATTAACTTAAAAATAAAAATAAAAAATGTAATTGTTTTTCGTCAAACACTTGCATCTGGAGAAAATCAGGACAAAAGAAACGAATTAAGATAACTGTTCAGGCCAAATGTTTTGATGTTTTTATTGATTTCGGTCAAAACAGGAACAGAACAAAACAATTAGTTCACCGATTTCCAAATTAATTGCTCTTAAATCACCTGTACCTAATCAGACTGTAGTCCCAATTTTCCCAAGTTGACGGTAGTGACTTGAAGATAATTTTCAAGAAATGGTTTATGTGAAATATGAAATTCTGTACTAATCCAAAAAAATACATTGGCTATTATCATTTTATTTGTTATCGTTTCTTGTTTTTTATAGACAGTTTCAAAAAGAAATATATTAATAAGAAACTTATTTAATTTGAATCACATTGAGTTACTAATATTGAGGTCATTCTATGATTTAAAGCTTGAAAAACATAACAAATATAACGAAAACATAGATTCTCTAACTGTTATAAATAATTCCTAAGCTGTAAAACTCGACCCTGAAAAGTTATTAGCGATTCAAAAAAGTAATTTTTGTATCAAAAACATTTATTTCACCAACTTTAGGCTTTGGTATTAATGGGTTAATCTCAACCAATTTCGCTCAAAATTTGCACAGATGCTCATAATTATCCAAAAAAACGTTTTTTCGCTTGTGGAGCAGGGGGTCATTTTTTCTGGGCACCCTACTGCGCATTCATTTTTGTAATTATTTTTTTTTTGGTCAGTGTTATTCATAGGAAAATAATTTTTCCCAACTTAGGGTATTTGTTCAATTTATTATGTGTAAATTACACGTTAAATAGAGCATGTTAACAGCAGAAACAACTTTATAGGAGTGTGCGAATCTTTGAGAAAAAAAAACAAATAGGTTTTTTTTTAATTTTCCCGTTCTTGGATTCTAAGCAATAAAAACCATTAAAAACCTTTATAAAACTTAATTTCCACACGTAAACAATTAAGACCTAATATGTTTGGTGTATAAAAATGACATTTTTCAATTAAAAATGGTCAAAGCACCGTCGTAATTTACTATTTTCATACATATGATTAATTTTTTTTATTGAAGATAGCTTTTCATGGAAAACATTTTTTGAAAGTAACTTATGGTAAAATTTTGTAAATAATTTATATTTATTCATTAAAGTTGGAAATTTGATAAAACTTCAGTTTATGTAGAAAATCTGGTTTTAATTTAGTATTAAAAACAGACGAAGCGTATTTTTAGTTGTTTTTATGGCTGTTTCTTAATTATTATTTTTTACACATTTTGACATGTATTAATTACATAATATTCTGCAATTAACAAATTTCGTTATTTGTTATTAGGTATTTGTCTATAAACAAGAAAATAATTTGAAAAAAAAAATCGATATCTCCGATCAATTCGCCTTTTTAAACATTTGAAAGCAAATTTCTTCAACTTTTTTTTTTTTAAAAGTGCCGGTGAACTTTTTTTCAAAATTCTGTTCTTTAAAATCGCTGTAGTTTATGTAGTAATCCAGCAAAAAAATAAGGCAGATCATTGAAAATCTTATTTTTTAAAAATAACTACACTCAACAATCTTTTCTTTAAAAATATATGAACTAAAACGATAGTTAAGATAAGGACAATTACAGTAGTTTAATTATTGGATAAAAAAAACTATAGTTTATTTTTATCTTGTAACTATAAACTAATTTAATTGATCAGCTGCACATTGCACAATCTTCATCATCATCATGATTGTTTTTCTATCATTAATTTAACCCTCAATTGCCCAATTTTTTTCGATTTTTTTTTTCGTGTTCAGCAGGTCATTTTGAGCAACTTTTGTTCTACGAAAAACTTTACTTCTTCTCTTGTTTTATGTTTTTCTTGTTTCATTTTTAGCATTTTAATTTGCATTTATCTTGTTTAAGGGGTTACATACATGTAAATCGCCAAAAATGTCAAAGGTTGGTTTGAGCACACACTTAAACTTTTTCAAAAATCTGTTTTCAGGACATTAAAATATACATTTAAACTATTAACAAAATAACTTTGAAAACATTTGGTTGTATCATTGTCGAGATTCAGCTATATGCAGTTAGCATTTTCAATAATCGGATGCCACGATATCCCAACCAAATCGGCTCAAAATTTTGGTGAAGACTCGTTTAACCGGTCCCGTGTGCATGACGAAGGCCGATTTTCAAAAAAAATTATTTTAAAAATAGATAAAAACATTTTTATGTTTTTCATATAAAAAATCGAAAGTTTTTGATTTTTGTATTTTTTTAAAATGCAAAATTTCAAAATCGGGCTTCGTCATGCACACGGGATATGTCTTGCGAGTCTTCACCCCAAATTTCAGCCAATTTGGTCTATCCCATCTCGAGATATCGTGGCACCCGTAAATCAACTCGGTGTTCAGACAAAAACGCTCGCAAAGTTTGACAGTTCGCTTAGCGCATGGCAAAATGTTCAGCTTAAATCGTCTGTAACTTAATTTAATTAGGGGAAATTCTCGTATCTTTGGCAGGTTAAGCACTCGCTCCTAACTCCATCCAATTTGCTGATTTTCACTATCTAAACAACTAATTTTGCAAAACTTTTGATAGAAACTTGCTTGCTCACTTCTTATTGAACTATTTATCACTCGATTTCAGTTGAAAACGCTTTTAATTAGCTTTAATTGAATGTTAAAGTTCTGACCTGCCAACATTAGAGGCACGCTGGAATTAGATGCTGTTCCCCTATACAATATCTTCATAAACTTTCTGGAGTGATTTAAAATCATCTTTTAAGTTGATTACAGAAATTTCTGTAATATGAAATTTTGTGATTTTCTACATGTATGCAACCCCTTAATTTATGTTTGTTTTTTTTTTGGTAGTATTTGGCCTAGTCTACCACCTCCTATCATTATATTTTGCCTATCTAATTTTTTCATGTTTTTACAGTCATTTTTGCAAATGTTTGCTTGTTTTTCACATATTCTGCTATAAAATGGCACCATTATCATTTAAATTGTAAGATAATGCCTTGAGGCATAGCCTGGGACACTAGAAAAATTACTTTTTTACTTGACATATGAGCAATTCTCTACCAAAACCGGAAATGGATTCTATTTGTATTTTTTAATTTGGCTCAAACTTTGTGGGGGCCTTCCCTATGACCAAAGAAGCCATTTTGCATCATTAGTTTGTCCATATAATTTTCCATACAAATTTGGCAGCTGTCCATACAAAAATGATGTACGAAAATTCAAAAATCTGTAACTTTTGAAGGAATTTTTTGATCAATTTGGTGTCTTCGGCAAAGTTGTAGGTATTGTTAAGGACTATTTAGAAAAAAATAGGTACACGGAAAAAAAAATTTCCCGATTTTTTTATTAACTTTTTTTTCACAAAAACTCAAATTCCCAAAATACGTATTTTTTGATTTTCGAGATTTTTTGATATGTTTTAGGGGACAAAAATCCGCAACTTTTGAGCTATAGAGAAACATGGTCAAAAAATCTGCCACCGAGTTATGATTTTTTGAAAAACTGGTGATTTTTGGAAAAAATCGAAATTTCATACATAAAATTTTTTTGACCTCATTTTTTTATGCAAAATTGAATTTGCAATCGAAAAGTACACAACAGATTTTTTGATAAAGGGCTCCGTTTTCAAGATATAGCCACCGAAAGTTTGATTTTAGCGAAATATTTGCAGTTTTTCAATTTTTAAAATTAGTGACCATGAGTGACCATTTCTAAAAATATTTTTTTTGAAAGGTTCAGAAAATTTGCTATAAAATTGTCTAAGAGACATTGAAGATTGGACCTCTGGTTGCTGAGATACAGCGGCTTAAAGAAAAAGAAACACGAAAATTGAAGTTTTCTAAGTCTCACCCAAACAGCCCACCATTTTCTAATGACGATATCTCAGCAATTAATGGTCCGACTTTCAATGTTAATACATGAATCATTCGTGAAATTTTCCGATCTTTTCGAAAAAAATATTTTGAAAAAAAATAAATCAAGACTAACATTTTAAAAGGGCCAAACTTTGAATATTATGCCCATTAAAAATGCTAGTATTGATTTATTTTTTTTCAAAATATGTTTTTCGAAAAGATCGGAAAATTTCACGAATGTTTTATGTATTAACATTGAAAATCGGACCATTAGTTGCTGAGATATCGTCATTAGAAAATGGTGGGCTGTTTGGGTGAGACTTAGAAAACTTCAATTTTCGTGTTTCTTTTTCTTTAAGCCGCTGTATCTCAGCAACCAGAGGTCCAATCTTCAATGTCTCTTAGACAATTTTATAGCAAATTTTCTGAACTTTTCAAAAAAAATATTTTTAGAAATGGTCACTCATGGTCACTATTTTTAAAAATTGAAAAACTGCAAATATTTCGCTAAAATCAAACTTTCGGTGGCTATATCTTGAAAATGGAGCCCTTTATCAAAAAATCTGTTAAGTACTTTTCGATTGCAAATTCAATTTTGCATAAAAAAATGAGGTCAAAAAAATTTTATGTATGAAATTTCGATTTTTTCCAAAAATCACCAGTTTTTCAAAAAATCATAACTCGGCGGCATATTTTTTGACCATGTTTCTCTATAGCTCAAAAGTTGCGGATTTTTGTCCCCTAAAACATATCTAAAAATCTCGAAAATCAAAAAATACGTATTTTGGGAATTTGAGTTTTTGTGAAAAAAAAGTTAATAAAAAAATCGGGAAATTTTTTTTTCCGTGTACCTATTTTTTTCTAAATAGTCCTTAACAATACCTACAACTTTGCCAAAGACACCAAATTGATCAAAAAATTCCTTCAAAAGTTACAGATTTTCGAATATTTACGTACCATTTTTGTATGAACAGCTGCCAAATTTGTATGGAAATTTATATGGACAAACTAATGATGCAAAATGGCTTCTTTGGTCATAGGGAAGGCCCCCACAAAGTTTGAGCCAAATCAAAAAATACAAAAAATAAAAATGGTCGAAATCGGCCGGTTTTGTAGAGAATTGCTCATATAGGAAATATTAGTAAAAAACACAGCCAAAGTTGACCCCTAAAAAAATGATATTTTTAAATACATTGGCAAAGTCACATAAAACAAGTAGAACTTCCAACCCATAAATTTTCTAAAATTTTAAGTGTTCCAATGCTTTTTAAAGTTCAAAAATTGGTTGAAAAATCGATTTTTGGTGATTTTTTAAATCGAAGCCCGTCTAAAGGCGGGGTTGGGTTGTAGAGGGTTAATTTTCTTGGTTGACAAATTTAATCGAAATAAAATAACTAATCCCTTTTTTTGAAAAAGTTACGACCATGGAAACTTTTGTTGATAAAGCATTTCAAAACTATATAAATTGATTGATATTGAAAGAAACATACAAATTTTCACTGGATATGAAATGTGTCAATATCCCTTAACATGGTTGAATTGTATTTACATTTTTCACTATTGATACAATCGTGATCATTTTGGAGTATCTTGCTATTTTATGGAAATATTTTTCTAAATGGTTTGGAATTAATATACACATTAAAATTTTATCCGTCAATATTTTCTAGTTGGTTTTTATATCAAGTTAATTAAAATTATTATTTTTTCAAAATTTCTTTGTTTATAGTAGGAGACTGTTCAACTGAAAACCAAGCTGGAAACCCAATCTGCTCCTCAAACCCAGTTAAGGAATTAAAATACCAACTGTTTTTGCCCAGCAAAAGCTACCATCTTCCCCATCAGCATCCGCAGCATCAGTAGCCATAATCCCCAGTTACGAATCGTAAAAACCCCTCCAATGCTTAACTAGCAAACACACGAAAATCCGATCCGATACTCTTGCCTCTCAGTAAGATCCAATTTGCAGTGGACAATAATCATAAGCCTCAAGCTTCTTCCCCCCTTGACCCATCGAAGCGTCATAATTCATTTAGCCCAGTCAGCGCGCGGGTCATCCTTTGATGAGGGTCGTAAAACGATATGACCCGCTCCCAACTCCCCCTGAAAATGCACAACCTTTCAGCGTTGGTGTTTTTGGTCAATATCTAGGGATTGGATAGACACATTTGAACAGCGGGGTTGAAGTTTGGTTGCTGTGAAAAAATGATGTTTTTTGATATCTTGACAAAAATTCGGAGATGTCAAATTGGGCCGAATCGTTGAACCCTGAAAAAAAAGATTGCTGTTCAAACTTCAACCCTGCGATTATTAGAGGGACCGGTCCCACAATCGTCATCGACAAAAAGGCGAAATGTGATAAAAGCAAAATTCCATTAATTAAGAGGGATAATAAAAATAGTCATTATTTTAATGAAAATATGTAATTATCATTTACCCTTATGGAGCTGAGCTGTCTGCTGCTGGTGGTGGTACCATCATTCCATTACTTTTCCCCCATCGAACTGATATCCTGCTGAGGCTGCCCGGAAAAAAGGGACAAATTGTCACCATCATCGTGGTGGGCGATTTTTCCGAAAGGCTGTTAATTATGATTTCCACCGCACGTTTAAGGACATAGCATGTGCGTGAACAGTGTTGCCATCCTCGATGATGTCCAAGGTTTGTCTCCACTGCAGACATCATTATCTCCTCCTGGTTTTTATGTTCGTTTTCCCGAGTTTTCCTGGCGGAAACATACTCTTCCTTTTTTGTTGTCACCGACGACTCCTTTGTTGTGGTGGGAAATGGAAACCCATTAAGAGAGAGAGTTCGCAAATCTCGTCACGTTCGGCGTGGCGTCCAGATTCCGAGCGTGAGACACACGTGGGAACAAGATGAACTCATGTTGGCGGGAAATGGACTGGACTGGTTAATTGCTTCTGGGAAAGGAGAGATTTTCCGGGATCGAGCGAAAGTGGTTAACGAGCAGAACTTCTCTGGGAGTTGTTGTTGAAGCTGGAGTTGGACTCTTCAGCCCTGTTACAATGCGAAATTTGTGTCACAAAATCTAACTTTGTTTACTTTTTCTCTATTTCTTCCAGGTGAGTTATCTACAAACATGAATCTTCACTCAACGGTGACTTGTATTGGTAAATATTGAAAAGCGACTTTCCTCTTTACAATTTCTCTCCAAATCATGAACCCTCACAACTCAAACCAACAAATTAGCAATCGTTGACCAGAGATCAGCAGCCTAAACTTTATCACTCCCGGTGATTCAATCCGCAAATCTGTCCCCACAAAAGTTGTCACCCTAACTCAAAGAAACTTTCCAGCTATCCTTGTGAAACTAGAAACCCCAACCAAACCAACCCAGACCACCGCATCCCAAAACATCTTCTCAACAGGACACATCAAAGCGATTCTTCGAAGCCACCACAAGTCGAATTTTGACGCAAGTCAGACCGAACTACCAGCGGAATCACCACCCTCTGATTAAACTTCGCGGCGCAAAGCCACAAAACTCCGGTGTCTTCGCCGGAGTTACAACTTTGAATCCGTAACTCTATGCAAATCCCACTTTTAATCTCCAGTTGCCTCCCAGCTTTGAGGCTGGGAAAATCAGCGACATTTTCACATCTGTGCGGGCTAATGATAAAACTAATTTTACACCATGTAATCTGTCAGACGGCTTTTCTACGCTCCGGTTCACATCGCAACAAACCTCGGCTTAGAGAGAGAGGGGGGGGTTAGTGGCGTCACAAAGTCAGTGATGTTGCGGTTTTTCCTCGTTACCGCCGCCGCGACACGACAAACTGGTTGGCTCATCAAGTTCTAGATGGAACCGCACCGTTTTCACGCACGGAAAAGTTTAACCTCGCTGAATTTGCTGAGTTGACATTTGGTTAAGCGTAAATACTAGGAGTTTGACTTTGGAATCCAAGCGAAACCACTTTGAAGTGGTGTTTGTTTACTGAAAAGTCTCTAGAAAGTCCTGACTTGGACTTGGACTTGGACTTGGACTTGGACTTGGACTTGGACTTGGACTTGGACTTGGACTTGGACTTGGACTTGGACTTGGACTTGGACTTGGACTTGGACTTGGACTTGGACTTGGACTTGGACTTTCGTCACAGACCAAACTTTGTGTTTGTTTTCTTTTGTTTGTTTGGACTCTTGGACGCTTGGACTCTGGACTCTTGGACTTGACTTCAATTTGACTTGAATTTGACTTCACTAAAAAAAATACATAACCTCAAACCTTCCGTCACAGATCAAACATTCCAACAGCTCAAACGAGTCTGATAAGCCCGACCTTGCTTCCAAGTCAACTTTCGGAAGGATTGCGGGGACCAATTTCACGCGTATTTAGTCGAAGCGTTGATAAGTTTTCCACGCGTTTCTCGTTGCTTTTGCCAACACTATCATATCACGGGGGCAAGATAAAGAGTGAAATTGCTTCAGTTAGCACGTGCACACGTGTGTTTACTTGGTGTGTGGAGTAAACTGATTTCTACGGGGAAGGTTTAATCAAGGATAACGATGAAGAAGCAACTCAATTTCCCGGAAGTGGTTGGATTTTGGAAGCTTATTGATATTGCATGTCCTATTTTTCAAAATTTTAAGAAAAATACTATCTATGTACTATGTACTAAAATTCAGAGGATCAATTTTTTTAATAATTTGAAAATTCAAGAAATAATCAATTTACTTCAACTTTAAAAACCAATCCAAACTCCTTCCACTTTCTGTCCCCCGTCCACAGCATCTTTGGAACAATTTATGAAGAATGTCGCGACGTGGCTGGTCGGAATGCTACGGTGGAATTTTAAACACTCGCAGCTCTGCTCCAGTCGTCTAGCCGGTTAGCAGCAGCATCCAATGAATTCCGCAACCTTACCCACCTCGCCACTAAACGAGAGGAGCTTCCTTCTTCCAGACGAGGAAGAAAAATAACCTCACTTTTGTCGTGTCTCAACTTCTCGTAAAACATACACGGCGAGCTGCCACTTTGGACTTGCTTTTGCTGCTGTTTTCCACTGCTGCTACTTGCTGAATTATGAGATACGTGAATGTTGCAAACTTTCTGTGTGAAGTGTAACCAAAGAAGGGAGATCTTTAGGGTGATGGGAGCTAGTTTTAGATGAAATTGATTTGTTGCAAAATCATCGATTCACATTGAATGTGGATCAACATATATTTTTGATTTCTAATGAACAACATATACTATTTAAAAAAAAGGTGCAGGTGGTTATGTTCTACATGACCAATATGACAAAGAACTTTGTACAAAACTCCTAAAAAATATTCTATTTTATTTTATATTTTTAAAACATTGCCTATGTATTTAATCCTGAATAATTTATTCCTATAAAATGTTTTCAATCTTTGGCACCTCTGTGGAAATAAATTGCCAAAACAAGTATGGTTCGGCAAATGTCCAATCAAAATGGTAATTTTCATGTCCAGTATCAAAAACCATGAATTTTGATACCCATACTGCCCCAAGTCGTATGGTTCGATTAATGTCCCCACGGTAGAACCTTCCCGAGGGCACTGGCCACTCCGGGTGTGGCCAATCCAGTCAAAATGCCCATTTCCATTACCAGTTTAAAAAACCATGAATTTTGATACCCATATTGGCCCAAGTCGAATGGTTCAATAAATGTCCCCCCGGTAGAACCTTCCCTCAGGGTCATGGCCACTCCGGGTGTGGCCAATATCCTATAAATGTGGTCCCAAGCCCATTGCCCCAAATCATTCTGGTCCGGTGACCGTCCTTACAATCTTCATAAGAACAGAATTCCTCCCAATTTAGTGCACAAACTGTGTCTCTCAATGTGTGTGTGTGTGTGAGCAATAAAATTACCACCGTGGATCCGCTTTTGTCGAAACCTCGTAAGGCACTGAATTTTTCTGAGGCTATCTGTTAGCTTAAATAGTTCGCATGAAATGTGGCAACATGGTGCAAATTTTGCCTCCTCTCCTGTTTACGTGGAACTGTCACGCGAGAATGTTGCACCACTGTTGCCACATTTCATGCGAACTATTTAAGCTAACAGATAGCCTCAGAAAAATTCAGTGCCTTACGAGGTTTCGACAAAAGCGGATCCACGGTGGTAATTTTATTGCTCACACACACACACATGCACACATTGAAAGACACAGTTTGTGCACTAAATTGGGAGGAATTCTGTTCTTATGAAGATTGTAAGGACAGTCACCGGACCAGAATGATTTGGGGCAATGGGCTTGGGACCACATTTATAGGATATTGGCCACACCCGGAGTGGCCATGACCCTGAGGGAAGGTTCTACCGGGGGGACATTTATTGAACCATTCGACTTGGGCCAATATGGGTATCAAAATTCATGGTTTTTTAAACTGGTAATGGAAATGGGCATTTTGACTGGATTGGCCACACCCGGAGTGGCCAGTGCCCTCGGGAAGGTTCTACCGGGAGGACATTAATCGAACCATACGACTTGGGGCAATATGGGTATCAAAATTCATGGTTTTTGAAACTGGTAATGAAAATGGTCATTTTGACTGGATTGGCCACACCCGGAGAGGCCAGTGCCCTCGGGAAGGTTCTACCGGGAGGACATTAATCGAACCATACGACTTGGGGCAATATGGGTATCAAAATTCATGGTTTTTGAAACTGGTAATGAAAATGGTCATTTTGACTGGATTGGCCACACCCGGAGAGGCCAGTGCCCTCGGGAAGGTTCTACCGGGAGGACATTAATCGAACCATACGACTTGGGGCAATATGGGTATCAAAATTCATGGTTTTTGAAACTGGTAATGAAAATGGCCATTTTGACTGGATTGGCCACACCCGGAGTGGCCAGTGCCCTCGGGAAGGTTCTACCGGGGGGACATTAATCGAACCATACGACTTGGGCCAATATGGGTATCGATATTCATGGTTTTTTAAACTGGTAATGGAAATGGGCATTTTGACTGGATTGGCCACACCCGGAGTGGCCAGTGCCCTCGGGAAGGTTCTACCGGGGGGACATTAATCGAACCATACGACTTGGGGCAATATGGGTATCAAAATTCATGGTTTTTTAAACTGGTAATGAAAATGGCCATTTTGACTGGATTGGCCACACCCGGAGTGGCCAGTGCCCTCGGGAAGGTTCTACCGGGGGGACATTAATCGAACCATACGACTTGGGGCAATATGGGTATCAAAATTCATGGTTTTTGAAACTGGTAATGAAAATGGCCATTTTGACCGGATTGGCCACACCCGGAGTGGCCAGTGCCCTCGGGAAGGTTCTACCGGGGGGACATAAATCGAACCATACGACTTGGGGCAATATGGGTATCAAAATTCATGGTTTTTGAAACTGGTAATGAAAATGGGCATTTTGACTGGATTGGCCACACCCGGAGTGGCCAGTGCCCTCGGGAAGGTTCTACCGGGGGGACATTAATCGAACTTGGGGCAATATGGGTATCAAAATTCATGGTTTTTGAAACTGGTAATGAAAATGGCCATTTTGACTGGATTGGCCACACCCGGAGTGGCCAGTGCCCTCGGGAAGGTTCTACCGGGGGTACATTAATCGAACCATACGACTTGGGGCAATATGGGTATCAAAATTCATGGTTTTTGAAACTTGTAATGAAAATGGCCATTTTGACTGGATTGGCCACACCCGGAGTGGCCAGTGCCCTCGGGAAGGTTCTACCGGGGGGACATAAATCGAACCATACGACTTGGGGCAATATGGGTATCAAAATTCATGGTTTTTGAAACTGGTAATGAAAATGGGCATTTTGACTGGATTGGCCACACCCGGAGTGGCCAGTGCCCTCGGGAAGGTTCTACCGGGGGGACATTAATCGAACTTGGGGCAATATGGGTATCAAAATTCATGGTTTTTGAAACTGGTAATGAAAATGGCCATTTTGACTGGATTGGCCACACCCGGAGTGGCCAGTGCCCTCGGGAAGGTTCTACCGGGGGTACATTAATCGAACCATACGACTTGGGGCAATATGGGTATCAAAATTCATGGTTTTTGAAACTTGTAATGAAAATGGCCATTTTGACTGGATTGGCCACACCCGGAGTGGCCAGTGCCCTCGGGAAGGTTCTACCGGGGGGACATTAATCGAACCATACGACTTGGGGCAATATGGGTATCAAAATTCATGGTTTTTGAAACTGGTAATGAAAATGGCCATTTTGACTGGATTGGCCACACCCGGAGTGGCCAGTGCCCTCGGGAAGGTTCTACCGGGGGGACATTAATCGAACCATACGACTTGGGGCAATATGGGTATCAAAATTCATGGTTTTTGAAACTTGTAATGAAAATGGCCATTTTGACCGGATTGGCCACACCCGGAGTGGTAATACCCATATTGCCCTAAGTCGTATGGTTCGATTAATGTCCCCCGGTAGAACCTTCCCGAGGGCACTGGCCACTCCGGGTGTGGCCAATCCGGTCAAAATTGCCATTTTCATTACAAGTTTCAAAAACCATGAATTTTGATACCCATATTGCCCCAAGTCGTATGGTTCGATTAATGTCCCCCCCGGTAGAACCTTCCCCAGGGCAATTGCCACTCCGGGTGTGGCCAATCCGGTCAAAATGGCCATTTTCATTACCAGTTTAAAAAACCATGAATTTTGATACCCATATTGCCCCAAGTCGTATGGTTCGATTAATGTCCCCACGGTAGAACCTTCCCGAGGGCACTGACCACTCCAGGTGTGGCCAATCCGGTCAAAATGGCCATTTTCATTACAAGTTTCAAAAACCATGAATTTTGATACCCATATTGCCCCAAGTCGTATGGTTCGATTAATTTCCCCCCGGTAGAACCTTCCCGAGGGCACTAGCCACTCCGGGTGTGGCCAATCCAGTCTAAATGGCCATTTTCATTACCAGTTTCAAAAACCATGAATTTTGATACGGGACCATCCATAAACCACGTGGACACTTTTTTGGGAATCTTTTAAACCCCCCCCCCCTCCCCTCGTGGACAATTGTTCATACAAAAAAAAAATTGTATGGATCGTGGACAATCGCCATAACCCCCCCCCCCCCACCTAAAGTGTCCACGTGGTTTATGGATGGTCCCTACCCATATTGCCCCAAGTCGTATGGTTCCGTAAATGTCCTCCCGGTAGAACCTTCCCTCAGGGCAATGGCCACTCCGGGTGTGGCCAATCCTGCCAAAATGGTCATTTTCATTACCAGTATCAAAAACCATGAATTTTGATACCCATATTGCCCAAATTTGTATGGTTCCGTAAATGTCCTCCCGGTAGAACCTTCCCTCAGGGCACTGGCCACTCCGGGTGTGGCCAATCCTGCCAAAATGGCCATTTTCATTATCAGTATCAAAAACCATGAATTTTGATACCCATATTGCCCAAATTTGTATGGTTCCGTAAATGTCCTCCCGGTAGAACCTTCCCTCAGGGCAATAGCCACTCCGGGTGTGGCCAATCCTGCCAAAATGGCCATTTTCATCACCAGTATCAAAAACCATGAATTTTGATACGCATATTGCCCCAAGTCGTATGGTTCCGTAAATGTCCTCCCGGTAGAACCTTCCCTCAGGGCACTGGCCACTCCGGGTGTGGCCAATCCTGCCAAAATGGCCATTTTCATCACCAGTATCAAAAACCATGAATTTTGATACGCATATTGCCCCAAGTCGTATGGTTCCGTAAATGTCCTCCCGGTAGAACCTTCCCTCAGGGCACTGGCCACTCCGGGTGTGGCCAATTCTGCCAAAATGGTCATTTTCATTACCAGTATCAAAAACCATGAATTTTGATACCCATATTGCCCAAATTTGTATGGTTCCGTAAATGTCCTCCCGGTAGAAACTTCCCTCAGGGCAATGGTCACTCCGTGTGTGGCCAATTCTGCCAAAATGGCCATTTTCATCACCAGTATCAAAAACCATGAATTTTGATACGCATATTGCCCCAAGTCGTATGGTTCCGTAAATGTCCTCCCGGTAGAACCTTCCCTCAGGGCACTGGCCACTCCGGGTGTGGCCAATCCTGCCAAAATGGCCATTTTCATTATCAGTATCAAAAACCATGAATTTTGATACCCATATTGCCCAAATTTGTATGGTTCCGTAAATGTCCTCCCGGTAGAACCTTCCCACAGGGCACTGGCCACTCCGGGTTTGGCCAATTCTGCCAAAATGGCCATTTTCATCACCAGTATCAAAAACCATGAATTTTGATACCCATATTGCCCAAATTTGTATGGTTCCGTAAATGTCCTCCCGGTAGAACCTTCCCTCAGGGCAATGGCCACTCCGGGTGTGGCCAATCCTGCCAAAATGGTCATTTTCATTACCAGTATCAAAAACCATGAATTTTGATACCCATATTGCCCAAATTTGTATGGTTCCGTAAATGTCCTCCCGGTAGAATATTCCCTCACGGCAATGGCCACTCCGGGTGTGGCCAATCCTGCCAAAATGGCCATTTTCATCACCAGTATCAAAAACCATGAATTTTGATACGCATATTGCCCAAATTTGTATGGTTCCGTAAATGTCCTCCCGGTAGAACCTTCCCTCAGGGCACTGGCCACTCCGGGTGTGGCCAATTCTGCCAAAATGGCCATTTTCATCACCAGTATCAAAAACCATGAATTTTGATACCCATATTGCCCAAATTTGTATGGTTCCGTAAATGTCCTCCCGGTAGAACCTTCCCTCAGGGCAATGGCCACTCCGGGTGTGGCCAATCCTGCCAAAATGGTCATTTTCATTACCAGTATCAAAAACCATGAATTTTGATACCCATATTGCCCAAATTTGTATGGTTCCGTAAATGTCCTCCCGGTAGAATATTCCCTCACGGCAATGGCCACTCCGGGTGTGGCCAATCCTGCCAAAATGGCCATTTTCATCACCAGTATCAAAAACCATGAATTTTGATACGCATATTGCCCAAATTTGTATGGTTCCGTAAATGTCCTCCCGGTAGAACCTTCCCTCAGGGCAATGGCCACTCCGGGTGTGGCCAATCCTGCCAAAATGGCCATTTTCATTACCAGTATCAAAAACCATGAATTTTGATACCCATATTGCCCAAATTTGTATGGTTCCGTAAATGTCCTCCCGGTAGAACCTTCCCTCAGGGCAATGGCCACTCCGGGTGTGGCCAATCCTGCCAAAATGGCCATTTTCATCACCAGTATCAAAAACCATGAATTTTGATACCCATATTGCCCAAATTTGTATGGTTCCGTAAATGTCCTCCCGGTAGAACCTTCCCGAGGGCACTGACCACTCCAGGTGTGGCCAATCCGGTCAAAATGGCCATTTTCATTACAAGTTTCAAAAACCATGAATTTTGATACCCATATTGCCCCAAGTCGTATGGTTCGATTAATGTCCCCCCGGTAGAACCTTCCCGAGGGCACTGGCCACTCCGGGTGTTACCGATTCGGTCAAAATGGCCATTTTCATTACCGGTTTCAAAAACCATGAATTTCGATACGGGACCATCCATAAACCACGTGGACACTTTTTTGGGAATCTTTTAAACCCCCCCCCCCCTCCCCTCGTGGACAATTGTCCATACAAAAAAAAAATTGTATGGATCGTGGACAATCGCCATAACCCCCCCCCCCCACCTAAAGTGTCCACGTGGTTTATGGATGGTCCCTACCCATATTGCCCCAAGTCGTATGGTTCCGTAAATGTCCTCCCGGTAGAACCTTCCCTCAGGGCACTGGCCACTCCGGGTGTGGCCAATCCTGCCAAAATGGCCATTTTCATTATCAGTATCAAAAACCATGAATTTTGATACCCATATTGCCCAAATTTGTATGGTTCCGTAAATGTCCTCCCGGTAGAACCTTCCCTCAGGGCAATAGCCACTCCGGGTGTGGCCAATCCTGCCAAAATGGCCATTTTCATCACCAGTATCAAAAACCATGAATTTTGATACGCATATTGCCCCAAGTCGTATGGTTCCGTAAATGTCCTCCCGGTAGAACCTTCCCTCAGGGCACTGGCCACTCCGGGTGTGGCCAATTCTGCCAAAATGGCCATTTTCATCACCAGTATCAAAAACCATGAATTTTGATACCCATATTGCCCAAATTTGTATGGTTCCGTAAATGTCCTCCCGGTAGAACCTTCCCTCAGGGCAATGGCCACTCCGGGTGTGGCCAATCCTGCCAAAATGGTCATTTTCATTACCAGTATCAAAAACCATGAATTTTGATACCCATATTGCCCAAATTTGTATGGTTCCGTAAATGTCCTCCCGGTAGAAACTTCCCTCAGGGCAATGGTCACTCCGTGTGTGGCCAATTCTGCCAAAATGGCCATTTTCATCACCAGTATCAAAAACCATGAATTTTGATACGCATATTGCCCCAAGTCGTATGGTTCCGTAAATGTCCTCCCGGTAGAACCTTCCCTCAGGGCACTGGCCACTCCGGGTGTGGCCAATCCTGCCAAAATGGCCATTTTCATTACCAGTATCAAAAACCATGAATTTTGATACCCATATTGCCCAAATTTGTATGGTTCCGTAAATGTCCTCCCGGTAGAACCTTCCCTCAGGGCACTGGCCACTCCGGGTGTGGCCAATTCTGCCAAAATGGCCATTTTCATCACCAGTATCAAAAACCATGAATTTTGATACCCATATTGCCCAAATTTGTATGGTTCCGTAAATGTCCTCCCGGTAGAACCTTCCCTCAGGGCAATGGCCACTCCGGGTGTGGCCAATCCTGCCAAAATGGCCATTTTCATTACCAGTATCAAAAACCATGAATTTTGATACCCATATTGCCCAAATTTGTATGGTTCCGTAAATGTCCTCCCGGTAGAATATTCCCTCACGGCAATGGCCACTCCGGGTGTGGCCAATCCTGCCAAAATGGCCATTTTCATCACCAGTATCAAAAACCATGAATTTTGATACGCATATTGCCCCAAGTCGTATGGTTCCGTAAATGTCCTCCCGGTAGAACCTTCCCTCAGGGCACTGGCCACTCCGGGTGTGGCCAATTCTGCCAAAATGGCCATTTTCATCACCAGTATCAAAAACCATGAATTTTGATACCCATATTGCCCAAATTTGTATGGTTCCGTAAATGTCCTCCCGGTAGAACCTTCCCTCAGGGCAATGGCCACTCCGGGTGTGGCCAATCCTGCCAAAATGGTCATTTTCATTACCAGTATCAAAAACCATGAATTTTGATACCCATATTGCCCAAATTTGTATGGTTCCGTAAATGTCCTCCCGGTAGAACCTTCCCTCAGGGCAATGGCCACTCCGGGTGTGGCCAATCCTGCCAAAATGGTCATTTTCATTACCAGTATCAAAAACCATGAATTTTGATACCCATATTGCCCAAATTTGTATGGTTCCGTAAATGTCCTCCCGGTAGAACCTTCCCTCAGGGCAATGGCCACTCCGGGTGTGGCCAATCCTGCCAAAATGGCCATTTTCATCACCAGTATCAAAAACCATGAATTTTGATACCCATATTGCCCAAATTTGTATGGTTCCGTAAATGTCCTCCCGGTAGAACCTTCCCTCAGGGCAATGGCCACTCCGGGTGTGGCCAATCCTGCCAAAATGGTCATTTTCATTACCAGTATCAAAAACCATGAATTTTGATACCCATATTGCCCAAATTTGTATGGTTCCGTAAATGTCCTCCCGGTAGAACCTTCCCACAGGGCACTGGCCACTCCGGGTGTGGCCGATATCCTACCAAATTGTTCCCAATAATTTCGGTATTCCGGTGACCGTTCTGGCTACCGTCAATAACTTCTTGGACCTCCTCTCAAGTTCGTGCACCACCTGCGTGTGTGTGTGTGTGAGCAATAAAATTCCCAACGTAAGGTCCGTCTTTGATGAAAGTCTGATGGACACTAAATCCTCCAGAGGCTAATTTTTAGCTTAAATAGTTTTCACGGCATCTACGCAACAGAAACAGAATGTCACGCCGAGGGCTTGCGACGGTAACGCTACATTTTCGAAAAATTTTGCATTGACACCGCAGATAGAGCTTTAAGACAAAGTCCTTTGTCAAAATGTCAGAATTTGAAATAAATCATCAACTTCAAAAATTCTTAAATTTACTTTTAAAAATTAATTTAATTAAAAAAAGCTATCAAAAAATGTTGAAAATCTTCATAAATTTTTGAAGGATCTTCTAAATGGGTAATTCTCTACCAACTCACACGAAATCGTAAAAAGTTGCCTAAACCCCTCTTCGATTTGCGTGAAATTTTGTTCTAAGGGGTAACTTTTGTCCCTGATCACGATTACAATTACAAAAAATTTGATATATAGACATAAGGGGTTTTCTCATCAACATCACAAGTTATCACGATTTTACGAAAATAAAAAAGTTACTTTTTGCATTTCTCTTTGTTTCGTCGTCCGTGTCTGTCGCGGGTGACCATGAACGGCCATGATCAACGACGACCAACATTTTCAAAACAAAACACGAAATTTCAAAATGAAAAATTTTGTTCTAAATGAAAAAATGACCCTTCTGGGTCAATGTAGATTCGAAAAGTACATTAAATTTCCCATAAAATTACATGCTCCAAAATTTTTTTACTGGTCGTCGAGTAACGGAAAATGGGAGAATTTTTTAAACATTTTTAGTGTTTTTTCGATGAAAAATACGTTTTTCCGGAATTCTGAGTACGCCATCAAATCAGTCGTCTAATTTTACATAAATGTCCCTTTGACACCAAATTTCTATCGCATCACCGTTTCGGGCTGCAAATTATTGAAAACACCTCTTTTTTCGCATGTTCAAAAATTGAAGGGGTCGTATCGCCCCTCCGTCACGAGATATCAAAAAACGGACCTCGGATTCGTGATCAGGGATAAAAGTTACCGCTTAAGACGAAGTTTCACGCAAATCGAAGAGGGGTCGGGGCAACTGCTGTGTGAGTTGGCGGAGAATTACCCAAATATCTTACAAGAATCTCTTCAGAGTATTTTCAAAGAGTTTACTCATTAAATCTTCGAAAAATATTCTAATATTGTTTAAAATGACTTCAAACAATCTACGAGTGATCTAAACTAATCACTCTAAGAAATCGAAAAAATAAAGAAATTATAGATTAACCTATTTTAAAAATCGAAAATATCATTTCCTCGCGGAATCTTCAGAAAAAATATCAAAGTAGGCTCGAAGATCTCTCGGAATTTGAAAGAAATTTTAAAGAACCTTACTACCTTTGAAGATTATATTTTTTGGGAATTATTGAGAATCTTCAAAGAATCTTCTATCTGGAGAATCCAACAATTTTTGAAGAGAATCTTTAAATAAAATCAAACCAATTACAAATAGTCTGCAAAGAAGCATTTATGATTTTTTTCGAGCAGTTTTCGATTTTTTAATTCTCTTCAAATATTTTTTAAAGTATATACTATCCATCCTTAGAACTGATAAAGTTTATTTTAAAGAATTTTTCCAAAATAAGGACTTTCAAAGAATTTTCAAATATTTTCTTCATTGGAATCTTAAACCTTACCTTTTTTTTGAAATATTTAAATGGATTCTTAGAAAAGCATAAAAAAACATTAAATTAAATGTGTACAATCTTTGAAAAATATGGGAATCTAACTGAAGATAATTTTGAAGTAGTTTTTTGGATTTGTAATTTGGAAGACAAGTTTATTTAATATGGAAAAATCAAAATAGTTTTAAATAAATATTTAGAAAAAATGCATGAATTTTTTTTATTTTCAAAAAACATGGTTTTAATTATTTTAAATAATTATTTGATATTTTTAAATTAACATTGGATATTTTGTATTTTTTCAATGCAGAATAGTTATCTTCACAAACATTGAAAAAATTACAAAGCCAAATTTCACTAAGTGATAACAAATCTATTTTTTGTAAACAAAATACCAGAGAAAACGGTATTGAATCATTAAGCATTTTAATGCTGGTTGCATTCTTTGGTAAAATTTTTAATAATTTTAACAACATTTTATTTTGCTTAAATTACTTCAGGCCACTGCAAAGTTTTACAAAAAATATTATTTCGATTAAATTAAAAAATAATGTTTATTTAAAAATTTCTATTCAATCTGTTTACAAATTTTGAATTTTTGGACCTCATTTCGGAAATAACCTTGAAACTTACTTACTTTTGCTTATTTTTTTGGAAATAATGCTTGAATTTTGTAAATAAGTTCTATTGCCCCCTCTAGCTTGGCTGTAGCTGAGGGACAACAACTTATTTTAAAAATACTTACTTTATTTTGTTGTAAATTGGATATAGTTGTTGAAAGAATTTACAATTTTCATGAAATCATCTTTCAGTGTATTGGTTTGTTAATATATTTTTAAATGTTTTGTAAAATACGGAATTTTGCAAGATCATGTAGTTCTATAATCAATAGAGTTATGAAATATTTGGGACACTACTGTTTTCATAAAAGTTTAATAGTTTAAAAAAACCTGTTTTTCAACGTTTATATCACAACTCTGAAAAAAATTAAACCAAATCTTCAATTCATATTATTATAAAATCATTTGTAAAGTGATGGGTCAAATGGAATTTGTACATGCACAATGTATCACCGCACGGGCATATTTTGTTTTGGTCCTCCGTGATGAATAGTCTCCAAATAACTTTAAAAAACTAAATTACATTGAAAAACATACTAAACAGATCAAAAATATGGAAATTCTTGGAAAAAATATCATTACAAGTTGAAAAAACCTACTCAATAATTTTTTTCCAGTTTATTAAAAAAAATGGGTAATTCTCTACCAACTCACACGAAAACTGGAAAAGTTGCCCGGACCCCTCTTTGATTTACGTGAAACTTTGTCCTGAGAAGTAACTTTTGTCCCTGATCACGAATCCGAGGTCCGTTTTTTTATATCTCGTGACGGAGGGGCGGTACGACCCCTTTCATTTTTGAGCATGCGAAAAAAGAGGTGTTTTTCAATAATTTGCAGCCTGAAACGGTGATGAGATAGAAATTTGGTGTCAAAGGGACTTTTATGTAAAATTGTACGCCCGATTTGATGGCGTACTCAGAATTCCGAAAAAACGTATTTTTCATCGAAAAAAACACTAAAAAAGTTTTATAATTTCTCCCATTTCCGTTACTTGACTGTAAATTTTTTGGAACATGTCATTTTATGAGAAAATTTAATGTACTTTTCGAATCTACATTGACCCAGATGGGTCATTTTTTCATTTAGAACAAAATTTTTCATTTTAAAATTTCGTGTTTTTTCTAACATTGCAGGGAAATTTTTTAGAGTAAAACATTGTTCTACAAAGTTGTAGAGCAGAAAATTACAAAAAAATAATATATAGACATAAGGGGTTTGTTTATAAACATCACGAGTTATCGCGATTTCACTAAAAAAAGTTTTGAAAAAGTAACCTTTTGCGTTTCTCTTTGTTTCGTCGTCCGTGTCTGTCGCGGGTGATCATGAACGGCCATGATCAACGACGATTAACTTTTTCAAAACTTTTTTTCGTTAAATCGGAGAATTTTTAAAACTTTTTTAGTGTTATTTCGATGAAAAATACGTTTTTTCGGAATTCTGAGTACGCCATCAAGTCGGGCGTCTAATTTTACATAAAAGTCCCTTTGACACCAAATTTCTATCTCATCACCGTTTCAGGCTGCAAATTATTGAAAAACACCTCTTTTTTCGCATGATCAAAAATGGAAGGGGTCGTACCGCCCCTCCGTCACGAGATATCAAATCAGGCAAAAGTTACCCCTTAGGACAAAGTTTCACGCAAATCGAAGAGGGGTCGGGGCAACTGCTGTGTGAGTTGGCGGAGAATTACCCAAATATAAAAAATCAAAAAAACTTGAATTTTTTTTTAAGATTCCACAATTCTCTCATGCTAAGTCACCCCACCCTACCCAAGAACTTCCA
Organism: Culex pipiens pallens; assembly: GCF_016801865.2. Lineage (NCBI taxonomy): Eukaryota > Metazoa > Arthropoda > Insecta > Diptera > Culicidae > Culex > Culex pipiens. The sequence goes on from NC_068938.1 coordinate 148,579,254, forward strand.
GAACTGCGCAAAACTTGCACACAAACTGGGTAACAGTTTCCAGCAGCACAACTGTAGCAGTCGGACTGCTCGCAAAACCAGCAGGCAACCCGGCAATAACTGTCACATTTCGAACTCGCGGATTGCAACCGTGGCCACTCCGAGTTCTCGAACTCCGCTTCAGACACTCCGCTCTCGCACGCGGACTTTCTCATAAACATCTCACGTCCTTATTTATGAGACTGCCAGGGATGAATATTAATGGAAAAACGTTGAGGCAACGAGTTCAGGTTCTGGGTTTGGTTTCCCATACTTGTTTGAAGGTGCAGTTCGGACGAGAAAGACTTTAAGGAAGCGATTGGCGAGGATTGGCAGAGGAGGAAGGTGACTGGTTTAAGTAATTGCAAGAAGGGAGAAATTAAAAGTGTTGTGAATAATGATGATTTGTACGAGTCTTGAGTTTCAAGTGAGATTCCAGTGCAATCTTGAGTTAAATTGATGGCATTTTAAACAGACTCTTTATGTTACACTAAACTATTCCGAAGAGACATAACACGTTGTCAAAACTCAACTGTTTCGCGTAAATCACTTGTTTGCAAATCTTGTTCGTAAACACACACACATCATCCCAAACCTCACTTTTCCAAGGAATCAGATCCCCAGGTTATTTATAGTCCCCCCCGTCACTCCAACTCCACCAAATCAAATGCCCCATGCGTAACAGCTTAATGACTTGCATCATATTTCACAGAACGACAGATTGCTTGCCTGCTGCCTTGTTTATATCCAAACAAGATTCGCGAAGGCAGACAAACTTCGCAGACTAATCATATTTACTTACTTACTTCGAGATGAGAAGCATTCATTTGAAATTAGAAGCACCTCTCGCACAACTCTTCCTAATATGCCAATGTGCTGAACAATTTGAGATTCCTCAAGTTAACCGAGCGAATATACACACACTCATCACTCATCAACCGTGTCTTACAGGTTAGATGAGTTTTTGGCGAGATTTACCTTAACAGGGAGAGATTTGAGGAACCACCTTGGGACTGTAGAATGGGTGATGTTTGAATTATGATCTCTTTCCACTTATTTAAATCAATTGAAAACATTTTGATTGATATGAAACTTGATTATTTGCAAAATTTGTACTAATAATCAATTTTAGACATCTTTTTGAGACTCCTAGAATCTAAATGATTCCTGTATTCACCTGAAATCAGTCTTAATTTTTCATGTAAACCTAAATTTATTTTGTGCATTTTAATTAGCTTAAATAGAAAACTTAATTCAAAACTTATCACTCCCTTAAATGTGAAATCTTTGAAATTTTATAGCTCTAAATTTTGCAATTTATCAAAAAAAGAACATTATAGTAGTCCTAAAGTAGCTAACGCTTTATGCTAACATATTGTGAAAGCTTTTGATATTTATGGCATGTTCATACCTTCCTAAGGTTGGGCCATTAGGGTGTAATATCAAAATCGATTTTCTAGCACAGCAATTTTTCAGTTCCTTTTGGGGTCCTAAACAACTCCCCAAAGTTTGAAAACGATTGGTTCAGTTCTCACATTGCGCAAAACGATTCAATTTCCCATATAAATTTGTATGGGAAAAATCATTTTTTTGAATTTTGATATTTAAAAAAACCACGTTTAATGCTATATAAAAACTTGATTCATATTCGGATGCTCTGGAAGGTGCTCTACAACTTTCCCCAAGAGAGTATGTTGCTAACTTGCCCATATTAAAAGATACAGCGTGTTCAAAACTCGTCTAAAACGTGTTTTTTGTTCGAAAATCACGTTTTAGACGAGTTTTGAGGACGCTGTATCTTCTTTCAGGAGCAAGTAAGCACCATACTCTCTTCGGGAAAGTTGTAGAGCACCTTCCAGAGCATCCGAATATGAATCAGGTTGTAATATAGCGTGAAACGTGGATTTTTAAAATATCAAAATCCAAAAAATGGTTTTCCCCATTCAAATTTATATGGGAAATTGAATCGCTTTGCGCAAAGTGGGGACTTAACCAAACGTTTCCAAACTTTAGGGAGTTGTTTAGGACCCAAAAAGGAACTGAAAAGTTGCTATGCTCACTAAATTTGAACAACTTTATTTTTTTCCATACAACCATATTACACCCTATTGGGCCATATACCTCCCGAGAAGAGCATTGTTAACTGGTTGGTAAACACAGTAAAATAATCATGACCATTGCAATTTCTAATATTTTTTTTATTTTTTTATGACAAATGTGATAGATTTTTTTCTTATTTTGTTTGTTTTGTATTACATTTCCAGAAATAATCGTGTTATGCTTCGAAAACTTAACAAAAAATGTCAGAATCTTCTCAAATTTAACAGTCTACATTCTTTAACAATCCCTTTCTTGTTCTTGTTATTTATTGTAACGTTAAAGTTTAGAAATATAAATAAACTAGAACTTTTTGGGCGCCCTCACTAGGAATTGTTTTTGAATATTATTGAATAGTTAACAGATTTTAAAATTCAGAACAGAGATTTAGTATGAACCATTGTGCTTTGTATAAAATTATATTTTTGATCAAAATTATAGTTTAATGCTGTTAAAAAGCAACATTAAACTTTAATTCTGTCTCTGCTGTAATTGCAATCTGGTCGAACCCCGATTTGGTTACACATATTTTATTACTTTCTTTTATTCATCCCCTGAGGATTGGGTCCGTAAATTCAATTTGAAAAAAAAAAAAGATAATACAACTTCCATGGTGTCTGTGCACCCTCAAGAGCAATGTTTTCTTTTTCATGTTTGACATTACAATTGTAAGTGTAGTTGAAAAGCAGCAGCAATATAGCAATGAGTTATTTTTCATGATTTTTTGCTCAATGTTTTCCTTATTCATGGTTAAAAAATGTAATGGAAATTTATGTTGAAATCCAAAAGATAAATTTTGATGCATTGTAGCCCTTTCAAAATATGATTATCTTATGAGTTAAATCTATTACAGGATAAAAATTGATTAATTCAAACTCTAAAATTATTTTACCAACTCATATTTAAAAAAAAAATTGAGTGCAAATTTTTTTCAAGCATATAAAAGATTTTTTTGAGTAAGGTCAATTAAAATTTTATATAAAGTTTTTGTTCTACCTTTCCCAATATTTTCCCAAATAATCGGGATGCAAAAAATACATAGAAACTTTCATTTAAAAACAAGCAGCATCTATTGTAATCTATTAAGACTCGTTGTAAAACCTTTCTTTTTTTTATATCAAAAAAGATGGAAATGAATTCTTTAGGAAAATTGTTATTTAAAAAAATCATTGATATTTTACAAATTAAATGCCAATGTTTTTGAAAACTTGTATCCCATTCGAATGAAAATACACAAAAATAAACCATGTGTTCAGAATAATTTACAACAATTTATTTTTTTTTTTAAATTTGTTTAAATGCCCTCGAGATTTTTGAGAAAATTTTAAAGCGAACAATATTTGAGGGGGGGAGACTGTTATTTTGAATTAAGTGTGCAATTGCCTAAAAAAATCTAGCTATGATTTTGACAAAGATTAAAAAAAAAAATTTTACCCAAAGAAAATTATTCATTGCTTTAGTTTACATTAACGTTTTAAAATGCAATAATTGTCGACCTAGTTAATTGATAGTGATTTCCATAACTTGACAAGGAATTGGTAAGTTGTTACTTGAATGGATAAAAAAAAGTATAAAAAGTAAAGTATGAAATCGTCAGCTGTGTGCTATCTTGTGACATAGACCATTTTGGTCGAAAATGAGTTAATGATGACGTTTTGCTATACTTAACAAACACTACAAGATGCTTTAACCCGATTTTGGAAACTCGCTTCCGTTTCCCGGATATCGCAATACACACTTGTGACATAGACCAATTTATCATCAAAATGATCGTGCACACTTGTGACACGTCATACATGTTGTTGGAAAATGTGGAAAATTTGTCTTGTTTTTCACAAATTTATGTTGATAACACTTTCTAAAAGCTATGCAATCTATTGATTTAACTATTGATTTATGTCTATTTTAGTTTGTATGGGAATTCTGTGCACACTTGTGACACGTAGTACAATTTTACTTTCGAAACACACTTGTGACACGTGCTTTTCAGAATTTTAATTACATAATTTACTGTATCTTTTAACTGGTGTAACCAAATTAGTTGAAACTTGGAGCGTTTGTTAAGCGATAGTATACGAACCGATTGCTTCAAAAGGTTTGGCTCTACCATTCATAGTTTTGAACATATTTATCATCGAACTTAAAAAATCGATTTTCTCGAATAGTACTAAATGGTCGTTGTCACAAGAAGGAAATTTGTGAAAATGTTGGCAACGAAAACCTTTTGGAAAGCTCAACTTGATTTTTATTTAATTTTAGTATTAATCAGTAAGATCGAAAATTCCAAGTATGTTTTTAAACATGAAAAAAAGTTTCAATAGCTATTAAAACAGTTCTACCTCAAGATTTTATGCTTTCTTTAAACACTCAGATTTTTTTTTTATATATATTTTTATTTTATCAGATGCTGTACGGTCTTTGAATGATCAAGGGTAATAATCAAGTGTGATCATGACTTCTAAAGGTTCAAAAAGTAAATTTTCATAAAAACTAATACTTTTACTTTTTGATTGCAAATATGATATTAAATCAATAAGTTTAGTCAATTTTGGATTTTGTTTGTATTTTTTTTTGTTTTGCTCAATCTTTGTGGGAGTCTTCCCTATGACCAAAGAAGCTATTTTGTTTCATTGGTTCACCCATACAAGTCTCCATGCAATTTTGACAGCTGTCCATACAAAAATGTTACGTAAATATTCAAACAGCTGTAACTGTTGAGTGAATTTTCTGATCAAAGTTGTAGGTATGGTTGAGGACTATTTAGAAAAAAATAGGTAAACGTTAAAAAAATTGCCGATTTTTTGATAAACTTTGTTTTACAAACACTCAGTTTCCCAAAATACGTCTTTTTCATTTTCGAGATTTTTTTATTACGTTCTAGGGGAAAAATACCGCAACTTTTGAGCCATAGAGCAGTATGATCAAAAAATCTGGCGCCAAGTTATAAATTTTTGAAAAATATTGATTTTTTGAAAAAACAAATCTAAATTTCACATGGAAACCTACCTGGACCTATTTTTTATGTAAAGTTGAATTTCCAATCAAAAAGTACTTTACCAATTATTTGATAAAGGGCTCCGTTTTCAAGATTAAACCATCGAAAGTTTGAAAATAGTGACCATGAGTGACTATTTCTGAAAATATTTTTTTTAAAGTTCAGAAAATTTGCTTCAAAATTGTCTAAGAGACGTTGAAGATTGGACCTTTGGTTGCTGAGATATAGCGGCTTAATAAAAAATAAACAAGATTAAACAATTTAAGTTTTCTAAGTCCCACCTAAACAACCCACCATGTTCTAATGTCGATATCTCAACTAATGGTCCAATTTTCAATATTAAAACATGAAACATTCGTGAAATTTTCGCACCTTTCCTAAACAATATTTTGCAAAATATTTAATTAAGACTAACAATGCAAAGGGCGTAGCATTGAATGTTTGGCCTTTTGGAATTTTATAAATTAAAAATAGTGTTTTTTGCAAATCAACAAAAAAATTACCGTGTTTCATTTTTTATAGTGTAGTCCTTATCCATACAACTTTACCAAAGACACCAAAGCGATCAAAAAATTCTTTCAAAAGATACAGATTTTGAATTTTCATACATCATTTTTGTATGGACAGCTGCCAAATTTGTATGGAAAATCATATGGACAAACTAATGATGCTAAATGGCTACTTTGGGCATACCAAAGCCACCAAAAAAGTTTCAGCCGGATTAAAAAATACATAAAAAATCGAATGACTGAAATCTCAGAGAATTGCTCATTTCTAAGAAATTTAAATTTATGTCACATTTAAAATTATGTTACTCCCTGGACAGATCAACCCCACAAAACGGTCCAAGTACCTATCTCTGTCCCCTATACCCGCCCTTTTTTGGGTGGTTTTGTTTGATGGCGTCGCGACGTCGTCCAACGACGATGATAATCTGGCGGCGCACTGCACGCGTGGAAAAACTTGGTCCATCACACGGTTTTCACCTCTCAGCTGCAGCTAATGGCTGGTTAGCATACGGTGGCGCTGAAGTCAGGAGCAGGACGGAATGTGTGTGCGTACGCTCGTTGTCGGAGTGTTGTCCTTCTGGAGCAGTACGACAAACATTTTCCACCGTTGAGCAGCACTGCTGTTGCTTTTTTTTTTGCGTGTGGAACTTATTTGGGATGAAAAGGCACATGAGGTACCGTCAGTGGGGGTGACTATGGGTCAAAAAACGAAACACCTCTCGAAATTTCTTAATAACAAAAACAATTTAAATAACATCGAAAATCTTTCAACGTTTATTTGTTCTTAGATAGTTTACTAACATTTTCCCAAAATATGGTGGATTTTGATGAACACTACCTTAAATGCCAAATAGTTTGAAAATTGACGCCCTTAGAGGGGGTGACATTGGGTCAAATGAAACTAAAATGATGCTGAAATACAAAGATATGGTAAAAACAAGTCATCCAACAGCGTTTCTTGTTCGAGGGAATCGTATTGACACGCTACAATGTTTGAAGTGGAGATTTTCAAACATTTGGGTAGTTTTCGAGCAATTCTAACAAAAATATTAGAAAAATGATTTTTCGAGAAGTCATTTTTGGCCAAAAACGTACCCCAACTTTGGACATCTGCCAAAATAACAGGATATGTTCTAGGAACGAGATTTTTTCAGCGAAGTCATCTTAAGATGTCCCCTACATAACCCTTTCAAAAGAATTCATTTTCATTGAGAAGAACCCGAGCAATAGTAAAATCCGTAAAAAATCACTTTGACCCAATCTCACCCCCCAGACCCAATGTCACCCCCACTGACGGTACGGTTATGTTGGCGCACTCTCTGAAGTTTGGTATGCTAAATTTGGACACGCACGGGAGGTGGAATTTTAGAACAGTGTGGTTTATTTCTGCAAAAAGTTGAGAATAAGCTAATTGAACATCAAAGTTTTGATCAAAATAAGTTACACTTGATTTAAGATAAAAAAAATGGTGTTCATAGTTTTGCCAACTAGAGTTGTACAAAAATCCCACTATTTGGCAACACTTGTGCCGCTCTACGCGTGTATGTCCCACGGGACGATCCACTTCAAAACTGCCATCATGTCCTCGCGTATACCTTTGGACGGAGTCGACCCGTGAAAGTTTGTCTCTGAGCGTTTGCGTTCTCGAAATGAACGACTTTGTTTGGCAAATTGACTGAACACTTTCGCGACCGTTCCTGGCCCACCTCCCCCATGAACGATTTTCAAAACGACAGCAGCATGTTCGGACGAATGTTGTCGGTTTGGTTTTGAGTACAAACACGATGAAAACTGTCGTCCTCTGTGGGCTGTGTGACACGTGTTGGTACTTGTTTTTGTGTGCAAAGTTTGGACGGTTTTTATGTGGATTTTGTCACAGTTTCAGCTTTTTTTCACTTTCTAATGATGATGTACAGCATGCTCGGTATCATTATTGTCGTTTTTTCTGAACTTAAAAAAAGAAAAATTCAAAAATCTCAAAATCACACAGATTTACGCCCTCGCAAGCGAACCTATTCGTCTCTTCACAAGAATTAAGCTCTGCAAAAAAAAGGTCACCAAGAAGACCAAAAGTAGCAGCACGAGCCAGACGACGACGTCGAAGAAGCAACATCAAACAAAAACAAACAACTGCACAGCAAAAAATCCGATGGTAAAATCGCATGCAAAAGCATGCACATTACCTTCGTCAAAATAAACACTTAATATTACACACTGCATGTACATTTTTTGCAAACACAAAAAAAAAGTGGCAATCGACGGGATTCAAACCCAGCACCAACAGTAAGGACTGGCGCCTTAGCCCACTCGGCCATCAGACCGATGTAAAGCAGTCAGGATAAACGCATATATGAGCTTGACATTTCGGTCAAGTAGGTTTCCCATACTGATGGGCTACATATTTCAGGGTGTAAAATCACATAAAATTGCATAAAATAATGCAATATTTATTTTACACCCAGGCCTTTTACACGCGGCTGGATTACTACTTTTTTAGCTGTGTGGCAAACAGGCGCTTGAGACAGCGAGAGTGGAGTGTCATCGTTAGCGACGCGAGCGTCGCGACGCAATGAGGACGTCGTCGTCGTAACCCCTTTTCCTCCTGTTACAGCGCGGAGGGTTTGGATTTGGTGGTTGAAGTGATGTACTCGTGAAAGTGTACATTGACGGTGTTGTGATAGCTTGGTCCATGTGCCGTTTAGGAGAATGGAGAAACTTAGTATATAGTAGTATATATGTTAGTATAGTATTATATATTTATATTTTATATTAGTATACAAGCCTTACCCGACAAACTTCGTTCTGCCTTCATTTTCGTTTGTTGACGTTTTTTGATTTTTTGCTTATTCAGCCTCCTGTGATCAAAATATGATTTTACGTAACTTTCTCCATACAATTTGCCGATGCTACGGAATCGGTTCCAGAGTGGCCAAAGTGTCAATTAGTTAGCGTAAGAACCTTCCTTGGGCTTATACGAACCTAACGCAACAAAGAGCACCTCGATCCGACGTTCCGTATTGAACTGATTCGCGTTCGAACAAAACCATCGAAATTTTTTATATATATAGATATATTTTTTTGCTTTCCGAGATTTTGAAATTTATAAAGTTATTCATTTCCATCCTTGAAATTATAAAAAATGAATCATACAAATAATTCAATAAAATCCACTGATTTTTTAAATGGAAAACGATGAAAAAGGATTTTACTCACGGGATGTTCAAAAAAAAACCTATCGAGAAACCCGATTTAATCCCACCTGGGGTGAGATAGAGCCTTTCTTACTAAAGAACATAACAATGGTAGAACTTCATTCAATTCATAGCATCGACATTGTTTATTTATAACGTCAGCACAAAAGAAAGTCTTATGATGAAAGCAAAGTATTATAAATGATATGTTTTCCAAAAGAAATAAAAAATGTACATATTCTTAATCAAACAAACGTGTATGACAAACGCGAGCATAGCAAGCTTCCCATGCGCCAGTGACAACACACACCGCGGATTTGGTTTTCTAGCTTTGGTACGAGCCCTTTTGTGTGTTGGTATTTTGGTTCATCGTACCATCGTAACGAACAAAGCAGGCGCAAAGAAAAACCGAGGAACAAGTGAACCGCGTGTGCCGCACGGGCAGGGAAGCTAGCCATTCAGCTTCTACGAAAGTGACAGACTCAGAGACAGCTATTTTTACAACCGCACGCACGCACGCGCATTGAAAACTTTAAAAACGATATAAACGATGAAAAGCTTAGAAAGCTCCTATTGGAATCCAATGAACCCTGTTAAATAAACTTACGACATCACGAAAAAATGAAGTCAACATTTAGGCGATTTTAGAATCACACGGAAAACAAATAGATTGTAGCCGGATGAATGTCCTATGTCACAAAAGTTTTTGCATAAATATTGGACAGTTATGCAAAAACGGACAGTGCAAAAGAAACTGAAAAGCTACGATATCTTACATGTTGTAGGAAACATCGGTAGACAAGCTACTACAAAACGAGTATAAGTCGAGTAACAAAATAAATGCGCCAGCATTCTCGCGCCAGTATTCGAAGCTCAACTTGACAACTTGTCGACTTGGCGACAAAGCGTCGAAAATCGATGCAGTGTGATTTTTTGACGATTTTTCCGATTAAAATTCATGCTGAATCGTCTTATTTAAGAAGATGGAAATGACGTCCAGCCATAAAGTAAAACCTATAACTTTCTTTAGTAAGAAAGGCAAAAAGTAAATCGTTCTAAAAATTGATCGGGATTGCCGATCGATGTCGAATTTGTTTCAGATGCTCACTCATGGTCTGTACTATGAATGTAGAAAGAAATTTCGGATAAAATTAGAAACGAAAAATGTTGGCGAAGGTCACCAGGTGGGCTGGCCACATTCGAAAACAGATGGATATTTCGAAATTTGCGCGGCAACTCGCCCAGGTTCAGCACACTAGCTTTCATCTGCATTTAGAAGAATCGAAATCGGATATATGGGAGCTGAGAACGGCGCGACACAAAATTTTGCAAAATTTTACCACATACGAACATCACTCGACCTCCACGGAATTTATTTTCTCAAAATTCGAGGGTTTGAGATAGACGAGTTCTGTCAAAGTGAATCGATTGAGCGTCGAAAATCGATGCAGTGTGATTTTTTGGCGATTTTTCCGATTAAAATTCATGCTGAATCGTCCTATTTACGAAGATGGAATTGACGTCCAGCCATAAAGTAAAACCTATACCTTTCTTTAGTAAGAAAGGCAAAAAGCTAAATCTTGCTGGCCAACAAGAAAGCAAGGACTATTCTTAGTTGTGGAAGCTTCAGAAATTAATATTATCTAAAAAAAACTTGACATGAAATTTTCAGACGAGCTGCTCAGTTCAATGTGAACAGTAGATTGTATTGAATATATTCAAACTTTGTTCTCTCATTATTATTTTTTGTATACTTTCAGAACATTTGTGTCAAAAAGTAAAGAAAAAGTTTATTTCAGCTTGAATTTCGTGATTTTTTTTTCGGGTAGTCCCGGTAATATTTTTCCCTGGACGGGAAATTGGACGCTCTATTCCTGGAACAGTCCAAAGACTTTTTTGTTAGGCAAGTCTAAAAATTTAAAATTCCATTGCATTTTCATTTTAAATTTTGATCTTAATTTCATTGTGAAAAAATGTTTTGTCATAACTAATGTAGATTCAAATTCTATAAAAGTCGAGCTCAAAATTTAAAACTGCCTTAAACCTTTAGCCTTTTTAGCCTTTTCAAAATGTTACTCTTTATTCTACTGAAGAAAATTTAACAAAGGTATTATTTTTGTACATTGAAAATCAAACCAAAAGTTTTCGAGAGATTACAAGTTGAGAAATGAGGGCAAATTAGATAAAACTGAGGAAAACAAATTTTTCATACCTCTTTACAACCGAACCGTGCTCATTATCCTCTCGTATGCCGATGCCCAGTTCTGGGTGTGTCATTTCAAGACGATTGGTGATGCTTGAAGACACTTGAGCCACTTGAAGACTCTTATAAATTCTTGAAGTCAATAAATACAATTACAATTCTTGAAAGTATCTGAGTTACTGACGCCTAGATAACGTCATGATTCGAATTCCCGGACGCTTCGAAACCCGGACACTTCATCTTGTTTTATCAATTATTAGAATATAAGTTCACATTATGAATGTCTAAACTGTGTTATTTGATGAATTCCAACATCAACTTTTATTTAAATTTTGTTTGAACGCTGTAGTTAATGCAAAAACAATAAAATACAATAAAATTATAAGTTTATCAAAAATGCGAAACATTTCACTTGAAATATTTCATAGGCGTTCGAAGCACTGGGAAGGCAAACCAGAAATTTATGGTTTCGATTTTCTTAAATTCTAGCAAATTTTTATATAAACTATCGATTGTTTTGATGTTAACAACTTATTTGAGACCTAAAGAATGCCTTTCACTAACATTTCAGTCCAAATTTGTGCGATTCGTAAGTAAAATCGAGTGTCCGGAATTCGAAGCAAAAGTGTCCGGATTTCGAATTAGCTTTTATCAGTGTCCGGGATTCGAAGCACAACAAGTCATTTTAATTTTAAAATTCTGATGAAAAATTGTTAGAAAAGACATATTTTGCATGCATTTTCTTGAAACTGACTGTTTATACTACATCCTGATGATATTTCTACATTTCCAACTTATTACATGATTTTTTGCCAGCTATAACAAAAATGATATGCTACTAAGTGTCCGGATTTCGAATCATGACGTTAAATTTGTAGACGCTTGAAAACACATGACTCCTGAGACGCTTGAGACGCCCAAAAACACCTTAGACGCTTGAAGTCTAGTCTAAGCGCCTGTAGGCTCTTTTTAAACACTTGAGATGCTTCAAGATGCGTAAGAAGACTCTCGAAGAAATTTGAAGACATCTAAAGATTCCTGAGAGACATGAAGACTCTTTTGACGCTTGCAGACACTTGAAATGCTTGGAGTCGATCAAGACCACTTTCTAGGCTCGAGATACTGTTAGGCTAACGAAACTTTTGAGTCATCAGAAAATTATTAGGTCATTTGCAGTCCTTTGAAATCAATTATAGCCTTTTTTAAGACACAGCAAGACAGTTGAAGACACTTGTTAACGCGAGTGATTTGAATAAGTTAAGAAGGCAATTGAGACGCTTAAAACGCTTGTGACTCCTCGGACGGTTGAAATGTCAACTTAGGCATTGAAGACGTTTGAAATTTTTAGAGGCACTTGTAGTCACGTTTATAACATTTGAGACGCTTAATTCACTCAAAGGCGCTTATAACCCCTTGAAGGCACATGAAGACACATGAGACGCTTAAAACACTTGTGTCTCTTAAGACTTTCAGGATACTTATGAATCAAGACTTTTGAAACCAGCAAAGATACACTACTAGACACTTGCGACATTTGAGACGCTTGAGACGCTTAAAGACACTTGAAGGTACAGAAAACACATCAAAACTCTTCAAAATGCCCAAAAGAACTTGAAAATATTCATCTCTTCTTGTTCCAAGCCCGTCAATCACTTTAAACAACATCATCCGTAACGGGTCCCCCCTCGGCATCCCGTCTGATTAAGATGGCGTCAAAATCTTCGCCGAGGGACGTGTGTGACAAAATTTTGACATGCTCAAGATGGCTCGCGTGACTCCTCAAGGTGTGGGGACTCCAACGAATCCCCCTCGAGGGGACACACACTCACTTACTTTCGCGGATGGTTGACGGCAAACAAATCCGACGTCCTTCTGGGTTATTTGAAAACACACACACGAGACGCCAGCGAGAAAACACTTTCTTTTGAGGTTCGGTTGCGACAATTTCACAGCTGCTTGCCGGAATTACACCGGGGAATGCTCTGGGAAGAGGCGGTTTGAAAGTGGTTGTTTTCGGGTGGAAATCTGGTACGAGTCGGTTCTTAGTTGGTTGTCCCTTTTCAAATGTTACTTGGGGAAATTTCTCCTAGATGTCTTGGAAGACGGTGGCGGCGGTTGCGTCTTGAGTGGAATTTTAATTATCAATTTAATAAGAGGATTACACGCCAGCTTTGCAGGTTGTCTTTGTGGACCGTGGACTCGTCTTTCTACGATATAAGTTGGGGCCGGTGGAATCACTGCGTAAGTGGATGGAGAGAAGGATTAAAACGGAATTTTAAAGAGACAACTGAGAGTTTAACAATGCTTGAAGAAGCATGAGATATCTTTGAAATTATGTTTGCTGTTGTTTTTTTTAATTTAAAACTTGCTATTTTTCTAAAACAACGATCCATCAAGCTATTTATATAAATTTGACCACATGTTTCAGAATCTTATTGTGTGTTTTTGGCCATGTTGATTAAAGAGAGAAGTTCAAGTACTTGAACAGCTCCTCAAAATCCACTCATGTACACAGTTCACTGGTTTGCCCATCAGAAGACATTTCTCTCATAAGTCGTTACTGTCACTTGAGGTAAAGTAGAAATTGAAATAAAGTAGATGAAAGAGTTTTTGGGCGTCTCAAGCGTCTCAGGATTCAGGCAAGCGTCTACAAAGTTCTTTAGGCGTCTTTGTGTAACTCAGATACTATCAAGAATTGTAATAGTATTTATTGACTTTAAGAATACATAAGAGTCTCGTCTGAAGTGTCTTCAAACATTTCCAAGCGTCTCAATAGTCTTTATATCACATAAAATAGCATACACGTGCGTATACCAGCCTTAAGCGTCTAAAGAGACTTTAGCCGTCACAACCTCTCAAAAGTATTTATGCATCTCAAGCGCATCAGGAGGTTTTTCAAAGTTTCATATATCTCAAGTGTTTTAAGCATCTTCAAAGTTCCAAACCCCAATAGTCTTTTACTGCCCATGTTCGCATAAATGTCCCATATGCAAAAACAGCAAGCTGAGAAAAACGCAAAACAAGTTTGTCCCACACATAAGGCTACGTGTCAAGTTTTCGCGAAAACACTGGATTTCCTCCTGATTTTTAGAACAAAGTACTGGATGTTATATGCTTTTCTGAAAGAGCTCGCAATTTTGAACCAAACTACGTCAATAACTCAAAATCGTTGAAAATGCATATGGGACATTTATGCGATCAGGGGCAGTTTAGTGCTCAAGAATCTTCAAGCTAAATATATCTTTAGGCAACTCTAGCGTCTCAAGAATCTTTCATTATCTCAAGCGTCTCAGAAGTCTTAGACGTCGCATGCATCTCAGCTGTCTTTTAGCGTCTTATAGCCTCTTTGGGTCTTCACGTGTTTTAAAGCATCTCCAAGGGTCTTTTTTTAAAAAAAAAAAAATTTAAGCGTCTCATATATTTGTCTTCAAGAGTTTTAAACTTTCCTAGTGGTTTCAACATCCTTCAGGGGTCATTAAGTACCTCAAGTGTCTCTGAGAATATTATAATTATTAAAAGTCTGCACGCGTCTATACACTTCAAGTGTCCACAGAATGTTTAGGCGTCACAAGTGTCTTTAAGCGTCTTCAGCATCGCAGGAGTCTTTAAGAGTTTCAAAATCTCAGGTTTCTGCAAGCGTCTAAAGAGGCTTTAGCCGTCTCAAGCGGCGCATGAGTCCCAATGAGCTCTACATATTTCAGGTGTCTTCAAGCGTTTCAAAGTTCTTGAGACATTTCATATAATAAGGGTAATTCAAGAATATTAAGTGTTTCAAATGACTACGAGAAAATTGAAGACCCTTTATCGTTTGCTTTGATATTGGCTATAAGTGACATTGAGAGATCTCCATCTTTAGCGTCTCAGGGGTCTGCCTTTTGCGTGTAGAGTCTTTTCAAATATCTTTAAATCTGGACGTTTCTTCAAATATCTTCTAGTTTGTTCGTGGGAATTTTTGTCAAGTTTTTTGAGCGTCTCAATTGTTTGTTTTCTAGAGTATCAAACTTTTCAAGTGTTTTCAAGTATCCTCAAGAGTCTCGAGTATCTTCGAATGTCCCTACAATTATTCATATGAAGCGTCTCAATTGTCTTCAAGCGTCTTTAAGATTATCCAAAATGACTTCTAACGACAAAGAGAGTCTTTAAAATATCTCTATGTCTTCAATCCAGCGCTTTCCCCAAACGAGGTTCAGCTCCCCCCAACCTTCAACCTCGCGCACATGCAAACAAAGATTTTTCCGCGTATCGCGTGTTATTTGCCGCTCTCCTTTTTCATGCGGAAAATGATGACGAGAGCTCCAAAGTCGCGTGTGTAGCGCAAAAATCAAACATAATTACAAACTTTTACGTCGTACGTCTACCGTGCGTTTGTTTGCGTAGGGAATTTTTCACGTACAATTTCCTGCGTTAGTGTGTGAGGTTGTGACGACGAGTTTCAACACAAACAACGCGCTTAAAGCGTTTGACTTGATTTGCGCTTTCTTTGAAAAAGTTTTCCTCTAAGAAAAGAAGGAAGAAAGGGATCAAATAAGAGTAATTTCTTTACTTTATCACACATTTCTTCCTTTGCTGTCTCAATGTGTTCTGTCCTTAGGGATTTCCCAGAAGCTCTTATTCCTTGCTTCCGATTTTCCTCTAGCTTTTCTTCCCTTGAAACCATTGGCAGCAATAATCCTGGAGGATAATCGAAAGACACATTGTAATTAGTCACCTATTGGCGGTTTCTCGTTTTTTCTCCTCCCACCCCGGAAGTGTAAGCTCCCTGTTCCAGGGTTGTTAACCACTTCCTCGTCGTCAACCACCGTTCCCCCCAGAAGGAAGCCAGCGAAATAAATTAGGGCATTAACTCTCGGGATTATGGATTGGGGCAAGATTTATGCAGTGCTATTTCTGGGTGCTTCTTTTTTTGTTTTCTGCTATTTTTTCTCTTGTTTTGTCTGCTGCGGGGGAGACGGAAAATTAACGGCAATCTGCTGCAGAGGAGTTGAAGGATTATGGGCGCAAGAACTGGAACGGTACGGTCGTAAAATGGCAGGTTGAAGAGGTGAAGTGGTGAGACACAAGTGTCGAGAGCTTCAGGTCGAAAGGGACTTGGCGTAGGATATCCTTGCAGCAGACCTTAAGGTACGAGTTGTTAATGTTTGGAGGAAGTTCTAGATAGAATCTTTAACAAGATTTGTCGAAAAATCAATTGTGTCTCTTGACAAAAAAAATCCATTTCAAGTCTATTTTGAACATCAACATTTTTTACAACAAACGTGACAAAAAAACATTGAGAGATGAAAAACCCACGAAATAACTACAACACGAGTCACTGAACCTCATAGTTTAATGTCCCTGGGACCGTTTTTACTACACACTCTGACCAACTCAACTACGGGCAGTTTTGGAAGCATTCATCAGTCACATGAGCTTTGCACTGTTTTTTTCTGTCGCCCACTATACCTGAATGGTGACGTGACGGGAAAGTTGAGATCGCAAAAAAGAAGTAGCGAGGATGTTTACTTGATGGATCGACATGACGGCACTCCTGAAATGATGAGTCTGGCAGACTGAGTTTGGAATAATTAAAAGCACTGTAAATATTGTTTTGCTTTTGAATTTATTTTTGATATTTTTTATAAGTTAATGGTTTCGTGATCATTAAATTTTATTTTATTTTATGAGTAAGATTTTATTGCTATATTTTTCAGAAATGTTTTTTTTTTCGAGAATAACGAAGATTTTAATTCAAATAAAATTCATAATTAAAATAAATAAATAATTAAAAAACTGAACGAATGAAATTGACCAACTTATAATGAAGTGGAGAAATAGTAGTTTATGCAACAAGTTGCAAAAAGAGGATTTTTTCAGCACGAGTCGTACATTTATCCAACGAGGTTCACCGAGTTGGATAAATACGACGAGTGCTGAAAAAATCAAGTTTTGCAACGAGTTGCATACAACATTTTTTGCAATTTCGAAAAACACCCATTGAGGGAAATTTTAAGTCAAATTTTCATGTTTTTTGTCAATAAATCGTTTAAATCAAAAAAATGTGGAAAAGTGTTACTTTTCGAAACAAGTGCTGAAAAGTTCAACTTTTCAGCACCCATTTCAGTGCTGAAAAGTAGAACTTTTCAGCATTTATTTTGAAAAGTGTTGCTATTCGATTCTGTTATTTTTGGTACAGAAAAGTAGGCTATTTCGTCGTTCAAGAATGAGCATGAGCATGAGCATGAGCATGAGCATGAGCATGAGCATGAGCATGAGCATGAGCATGAGAGACCACCCATGGTTGTCCTTCTCCGTTGCTGAACAGGACCGTAATATCCCATCAGCACAACTGGTCACACGCTTCAACGATCAAATGATGTTTCCCTTATCAACAGCATGCATGAATGCGCTGAAAAGATAAAACATCACGATCATCAAAACTAGAGCCGGTGCGAATAGGAAACAGTCGTTGGCCACCAACGGCGCCCGCCATGTCAGTTTGTAGATCTCGAGGGGATGGGACGGGAATGTTAGTTTGCACAGGCTGCTACCAAGGGTGGGTTCTATACGATATCCACACCCCCGCGTGTGCCGGAAAACTACGTCTACTTGGGATTTTGTTAGTGGGAAAGGGTAATGGCCAGGATTCATCATAGAAGATGATGATGTGGCTCAATAATCAATGAATTTTGTTGAATAGGGTGATGTATTATGTATTCTCAAGGCAATCAATCGGATGATGCGGATGAGACCATTCCCGGTTATTTGGTGTTAAATTTAGCATAAATGATTCAATCTTAGACAGCCGGCTGTGGAAAGATAGGATCAAAATAATTTGTGATTAAAAGGTGAAATATTAAACTCAACGTAACATATTTACGTAGAGTTGACCTGAAACTATTTATACTTTTAAATTATTATAAGATGAGCGACTAATTAATGACTGATGAGTTATGATGTTATCTGAAGGGTTTGAACAATCGCGTTGAAACAATATTTGTCGCCGTGATTCGCGGGAAACGAATGGTCGAATTGAATGATAATTTATATTTTGCTAACGCAATTTAAAAAGAATCTTCCCGTGAAACAATTGCAAATCATAGAAAAAAGAAATCCGACTGTGATGTGTATCAAATACAAGACTAACGAGAAAAACACACCGACGACGATGGACGAAAACGGAACGCGAAAAAAAATGCGTCCCGACGGACAGGCACCGCGAAACGAACTGGCTCAGCTCTGCTGTCATCGTGACAACCAGAGCTAGCCGCACCTTCACACACACACACGCACGAACTCACCCGAAATACACACCGACGACGATCGACGAAAACGGAACGCGAATGAAAATGCGTCCCGACGGACAGGCACCGCGAAACGAACTGGCTCAGCTCTGCTGTCATCGTGACAACTAGAGCTAGCCTTACCTTCACACACACACGCACGAACTCACCCGAAATACACACCGACGACGATCGACAAAAACGGAACGCGAAAAAGAAAAAATGCGTCCCGACGGACAGGCACCGCGAAACGAACTGGCTCAGCTCTGCTGTCATCGTGACAACCAGAGCTAGCCGCACCTTCACACACACACACGCACGAACTCACCCGAAATACACACCGACGACGATCGACGAAAACGGAACGCGAATGAAAATGCGTCCCGACGGACAGGCACCGCGAAACGAACTGGCTCAGCTCTGCTGTCATCGTGACAACTAGAGCTAGCCTTACCTTCACACACACACGCACGAACTCACCCGAAATACACACCGACGACGATCGACAAAAACGGAACGCGAAAAAGAAAAAATGCGTCCCGACGGACAGGCACCGCGAAACGAACTGGCTCAGCTCTGCTGTCATCGTGACAACTAGAGCTAGCCGCACCTTCACACACACACACACACGCACGAACTCACCCGAAATACACACCGACGACGATCGACGAAAACGGAACGCGAATGAAAATGCGTCCCGACGGACAGGCACCGCGAAACGAACTGGCTCAGCTCTGCTGTCATCGTGACAACTAGAGCTAGCCTTACCTTCACACACACACGCACGAACTCACCCGAAATACACACCGACGACGATCGACAAAAACGGAACGCGAAAAAGAAAAAATGCGTCCCGACGGACAGGCACCGCGAAACGAACTGGCTCAGCTCTGCTGTCATCGTGACAACTAGAGCTAGCCGCACCTTCACACACACACACACACGCACGAACTCACCCGAAATACACACCGACGACGATCGACGAAAACGGAACGCGAATGAAAATGCGTCCCGACGGACAGGCACCGCGAAACGAACTGGCTCAGCTCTGCTGTCATCGTGACAACCAGAGCTAGCCGCACCTTCACACACACACACGCACGAACTCACCCGAAATACACACCGACGACGATCGACGAAAACGGAACGCGAATGAAAATGCGTCTCGACGGACAGGCACCGCGAAACGAACTGGCTCAGCTCTGCTGTCATCGTGACAACTAGAGCTAGCCTTACCTTCACACACACACGCACGAACTCACCCGAAATACACACCGACGACGATCGACAAAAACGGAACGCGAAAAAGAAAAAATGCGTCCCGACGGACAGGCACCGCGAAACGAACTGGCTCAGCTCTGCTGTCATCGTGACAACCAGAGCTAGCCGCACCTTCACACACACACACGCACGAACTCACCCGAAATACACACCGACGACGATCGACGAAAACGGAACGCGAATGAAAATGCGTCCCGACGGACAGGCACCGCGAAACGAACTGGCTCAGCTCTGCTGTCATCGTGACAACTAGAGCTAGCCTTACCTTCACACACACACGCACGAACTCACCCGAAATACACACCGACGACGATCGACAAAAACGGAACGCGAAAAAGAAAAAATGCGTCCCGACGGACAGGCACCGCGAAACGAACTGGCTCAGCTCTGCTGTCATCGTGACAACCAGAGCTAGCCGCACCTTCACACACACACACGCACGAACTCACCCGAAATACACACCGACGACGATCGACGAAAACGGAACGCGAATGAAAATGCGTCCCGACGGACAGGCACCGCGAAACGAACTGGCTCAGCTCTGCTGTCATCGTGACAACTAGAGCTAGCCTTACCTTCACACACACACGCACGAACTCACCCGAAATACACACCGACGACGATCGACAAAAACGGAACGCGAAAAAGAAAAAATGCGTCCCGACGGACAGGCACCGCGAAACGAACTGGCTCAGCTCTGCTGTCATCGTGACAACTAGAGCTAGCCGCACCTTCACACACACACACACACGCACGAACTCACCCGAAATACACACCGACGACGATCGACGAAAACGGAACGCGAATAAAAATGCGTCCCGACGGACAGGCACCGCGAAACGAACTGGCTCAGCTCTGCTGTCATCGTGACAACCAGAGCTAGCCGCACCTTCACACACACACACGCACGAACTCACCCGAAATACACACCGACGACGATCGACGAAAACGGAACGCGAATGAAAATGCGTCCCGACGGACAGGCACCGCGAAACGAACTGGCTCAGCTCTGCTGTCATCGTGACAACTAGAGCTAGCCTTACCTTCACACACACACGCACGAACTCACCCGAAATACACACCGACGACGATCGACAAAAACGGAACGCGAAAAAGAAAAAATGCGTCCCGACGGACAGGCACCGCGAAACGAACTGGCTCAGCTCTGCTGTCATCGTGACAACTAGAGCTAGCCGCACCTTCACACACACACACACACGCACGAACTCACCCGAAATACACACCGACGACGATCGACGAAAACGGAACGCGAATGAAAATGCGTCCCGACGGACAGGCACCGCGAAACGAACTGGCTCAGCTCTGCTGTCATCGTGACAACTAGAGCTAGCCTTACCTTCACACACACACGCACGAACTCACCCGAAATACACACCGACGACGATCGACAAAAACGGAACGCGAAAAAGAAAAAATGCGTCCCGACGGACAGGCACCGCGAAACGAACTGGCTCAGCTCTGCTGTCATCGTGACAACTAGAGCTAGCCGCACCTTCACACACACACACACACGCACGAACTCACCCGAAATACACACCGACGACGATCGACGAAAACGGAACGCGAATAAAAATGCGTCCCGACGGACAGGCACCGCGAAACGAACTGGCTCAGCTCTGCTGTCATCGTGACAACCAGAGCTAGCCGCACCTTCACACACACACACGCACGAACTCACCCGAAATACACACCGACGACGATCGACGAAAACGGAACGCGAATGAAAATGCGTCCCGACGGACAGGCATCGCGAAACGAACTGGCTCAGCTCTGCTGTCATCGTGACAACTAGAGCTAGCCTTACCTTCACACACACACGCACGAACTCACCCGAAATACACACCGACGACGATCGACAAAAACGGAACGCGAAAAAGAAAAAATGCGTCCCGACGGACAGGCACCGCGAAACGAACTGGCTCAGCTCTGCTGTCATCGTGACAACTAGAGCTAGCCGCACCTTCACACACACACACACACGCACGAACTCACCCGAAATACACACCGACGACGATCGACGAAAACGGAACGCGAATAAAAATGCGTCCCGACGGACAGGCACCGCGAAACGAACTGGCTCAGCTCTGCTGTCATCGTGACAACTAGAGCTAGCCGCACCTTCACACACACACACACACGCACGAACTCACCCGAAATACACACCGACGACGATCGACGAAAACGGAACGCGAATAAAAATGCGTCCCGACGGACAGGCACCGCGAAACGAACTGGCTCAGCTCTGCTGTCATCGTGACAACCAGAGCTAGCCGCACCTTCACACACACACACGCACGAACTCACCCGAAATACACACCGACGACGATCGACGAAAACGGAACGCGAATCAAAATGCGTCCCGACGGACAGGCACCGCGAAACGAACTCTAGGCTATTTCGTCGTTCAAGAATGACAGGAAAAGTAAGTAGTTTCACGACGGAATTGCAAAAAAGTTTTTTTTCACATGAAGAAAAGGTTTGAATACATTTATTATTAAAACTTCCAACGTTGAAACCGCCTTAGTAAAATAATATTTTAAATCTTATTCCTGATGATTTTACATAAAAATTACATTACATTACTGGAATTGAAAGATTGTGGAATGTAATGGTTCAATATTACCTCTTTTTTAGTATTATTTTTCCTCAATTTATGTGGAATAAGTAAAATCATACTTAAACAGCTGTACCAATACACACCTTCAGAGGCAATATTACACATTATTTTGACAAAAAATCTGTCAACATAATGAGTTTGCTGTTTAAATTTTCACGCTTAACAGATAATGACATATTTACCATTAAAAAAGTGCCACAGATTTTTTGAAAGTCTGTCTATTGGAGCGTTTGGTACGGTATGTCCACGCATCCTTCCTCCCCTGTAGATTCTGTGAAATGTGATCCGTTCTCAGAATCCTCTCTGCGGTAAACACAACGCAGTAGGGCTGGCCGCTTTAATTTTTGTAATAATTTTGTAGTAATTTTTGTTAGATTAGATTGGACAGATTTTTTGAAAGCCGTCACCGTTCCAGGTGTAATATTACCATCATTGTTTTAACTGTGTATAACACTAAACCCTTGAAACTTAAGAAACACAAATATCTAGTTGAGTGTGATAGAAAGAGACAGAAAGACCAATTATATTAATTTGAGGTGATTCTCAGCAATTTGTGGTTATGGATAGTCTTTTCTTGTCTGTAAACATATAAATTTATTTTTTCACTATTAATTCTAATCGAGGAAAGAGTATTTTACAATAATAACAGAAAAAGAATATTGCAATATTAGCGTTAGAAGCATCGCATAATACTTAAATAAGATTGAATGTATGCTTCTCTTAAACCTTAAAATATCTACAACATTTCAGAAAAACTTAAATGTATCCAATTTTACGAAGAGAAAACGCCAACGCCTTAAATTGTTTTTTTTTAATGGACAAGGTTTTCCAATTAAATATGCACATAACAACTTGAATTATTTTTTGAACCCCAAGTCATCAAACAAGGAACCAGAAACTTTTGAAAATATTTGGAATGGCTCCTTGGCAAACTTTTTTTAAGTAAAACAATGATAACTGGAACTTGTCTCAAAGAAAACAATGACATCAAAACATAAAAAAGGAGTCGTTCAACAATTTAAAAGCATGTTGAAACATTGATTCATTGATACATTGATTTGCAAAAAAATAAATGCCTACGTGCTGTCATGTCATATCTTGAAAAACAATCCCTAGAAACTGTGTTCAAGAGGTAGGGATGGAACCATCGATATATTAATTGATTTATTATGTATAAACCGTTTTCGTTCCTTAAACTTTCTTTATTAACTGTGAAAATTTCCAAGAAATTTTCACAACATGGCTTGTTTATCCTCTTCCCCCTTAACAACCCCACAACCTCTTCACCCAATCTGAAACCCATTCAGCAAGAATAAACATCACTTTACAAAACACAAAACACACAAACCCCATTCCAAACTCTTTCTCGACTTGGGCGTCAGTAATGAGCTCGTTCTCATTTTTCATGTATCGCGTCTTTTATGGCCTTTTCGGTGACTTCCTCGGAATCTGTCAAGTACCCAAAGCAACACAAAACACCGCAACCGACGTCATTTCCCATTTTTATGATTGTTCTCCAACTCGTCTAATGACTGAAGTCTCTGACTGACGGAATATTTTTCTCTTTTTCCTCTTCATAATTTAGCACGAAAAAGGGAAAAACTTCCCTTTCTACTTTATTACCCCACCACACACACCGAGAAAAAAAAAGTTGCCACTGGTGACACTCTGTCATTTCGACGGCCCCTAATGTTGGTTTTCTCCACGCAGAAACGTTAACTTTGGTTTAATTACTCATATATTAAATTGATAACGGTGGAAATAATTCATTTTTATGGGCTACAAGACTAGTGAATGGGCTTGCTCTTGGCTCGGGGGAAAAAAATGGCGATAACTGGGCTGAGATAACTTTTCTTCTCTTTCTTAAGGAGTGTGGCTTTCCCGACAAGATGTTTGAGTTTGGGAAAATGAAGAGAAAAAAGACAGCTTGTTTCAGAGTGATGGCATGTGTTTTGTATGGTCCATTATTTTTCAATTTGCTGTTCAAGCTATCGTCAAAAAAGTAGTGAAATAATTTTTCAGACGAATCTCACTCAGAAAACCATAAAAGCACAAAAAACCGGCTGGTTTATTGTTTTAGTATTCAAAATATTATCCAGCAGTGAGGAAAAAAAGCAAACTTCACTGTAAGTCATTATCATCATTTTCATTGACCATAAAAGAGTAATGACGCGAGATTTCATGCAAAATTATCCTCGCACACAACTCCAGTATGTACAATGAAAAGGTTAATTCGTGCACACCTGTGTGAAATCTGAGTGCACTGAAAAGAAAAAAAAACACATATTTAATTGAATAGATTTAGAAAAAAACTTACAATCATCATTTTTAACTATTATTTAAAGAAATAAGCAGAACATATGCCTGTATTTCATATGACGATTGAATAAATGTTGGCTTATGTTTATTTTAAATTTATATAAACATAAACTGATATGTTAACTTAGCATTTTGAGTATTTGTGCAATTTTTTATGTGCCATCTTCTATAATGTTTGTTTATGTAATTTATGCTAAACGATGTTGAGGGGTGTACATAAAAAATGGTTTGTAAATGTTGAACAAACTGTTGTTGAACTCATTTTTAATAGATTAGAAGATTGCTCAGCAAACTTAAAAGAAGAATTCAGGAAAATATAGGTACAATCTAAAAAATACACTCTGTTTTATCTCATCGTATAAATCAAAAAACAAAATGTGCAAAAACACACTTTTTTTACTTTTGGATACACTTGCAAAACTTGAACATTAAATATTCAATTTTGATAGCAAATTGGATTTTATAAAAAGATACCAGCTTTTGAAGAAGATACAATTTTTTATTTGTTGTACAAGTTCATGACCGAGCCATGTAGCCTAGTGGTAGCGCTTCCGCCTCGTAAGCGGTAGATCGGGGTTTAAATCCCGGCTCGGACCAACACAACTGGTGATCTTTTCCCTTCTGGATTCGATTGCTTAGTAAAGGAAAGGTAGTGTATCGTCACAAACTGGACCTTATCAAGACACCTTAGGAAGACAACCTATGAAATGTTAACATCAACCTTAACATCACAGCAAAAAATAGTGTAAATTTGGAAGGTGTAATTTTATAAGGTTGAATATTACCTCTTTTATGATGTAATTTTGCCTCAATTAAGACTGAAAAAGTGACATTACACCAGAATATTGAAAAAATTACACATTTTCAGAGGTAAAATTACACATTTTTTCTGACATAAAAGATGTACCCCTTCCCAGATGTAATATTACCATGATTTTTTTTTTTTTTTTGATGTTAACATTAAGTTGAATAATAAACTGTCACTGAATCCGCTTTGTAAATGCAGGCCCCGATACTCTTCAGGGGTGTTCCACTCAGGAACAGGGAAAGATTTACTTTTTACAAGTTCATCAAAAATGTTTTCCCCAAGATAAGAACTTTATTAAGTATTATTTGACAAATAACATTTTGGGCTGCTTTTGAATTTAAAACCCGATTTGCTATCAAAATGAAAGTAACTTAAAGTGCAAGTTTTTCAAGTAAAATCCATCAAAAAGGAATTTTTCGGATAAAAAGTGATTTTTAACTTTCATATGCCACTGTTAAATTTGAGCGAGCACCCTTTAAATATATTTTTGACAAGATTGGTGATTGCTAAGATAAATAAACCAAATGCAAAAAAAAATCTTCCAGGTAAAAATATTTTTTTAACATTAACACAGTGCATGAAAATGCCTAATCAAAACCATAAGTGCATGCAAAGTTAGAGCCAAATTTAGTTAGTTAGTTGTCTTTATTAACGAGCCTTTCAGCCATAAACGCTGGTTCGGCTCGGTAGAGCCAAATTTCAAAAATACGAATATTCGTCATTAACGTAGTCACATTGCTCATTTTTTTATTGTTCTGCCGTAGTTTATGAAAACTTTTTATTTCTTATTGTTTGAAAAGTCTTAAAGGAGAACATCATCTAACTCCAACGTGCCTCTTATGTTGGCATATCAGCACTTTGACGTTCAATTATAGCTCATAGACAATCCTTTTGAACTGAAATCGAGTGATAAACTACTCAATAGGAACACAGTAAAAATTAGTTTAAATTTTGAAGGTGTAATTTAAGAATTTTAACTCAATTTAGACTGAAAAAGTGGCATTACACCAGAAAAGTGGTAAAATTACACATTTTCAGAGGTAAAATTACACATTTTTTCTAAAATAAAAAATGTACTCCTTCTCAGATGTAATCTTACCATGATTTTTTTTTACTGTGAAGTGAGCAAGCAAGTTTCTACCAACACTTTTACAAAATAAATTGTTTAAAGAGTGAAAGTCAGTAAATTGGATGGAGTATGGCCATTGCAAATTAGAAATTTTTATTGGAATAGACGTACAATCAACCTGCGTTCATAATGCTTACAGTTTAAAAATATTTTGAAGTTTTATGAATTTTAAATGTACAGTTTGTTAAAAAAAGTGGATTAATTAGAGGTGTTTTGTGGAATGTTAAAACTATGTCGAGCAAAATAATGTATCCATTTTTTAAATTTTTTTAATCCTTCCTCTCTCTTGACCTCAGTTAGAATCACGAGACATAAACTTTAAATAATATTTGCAACAAACATTATTTTGCCTACCGATAGCTCTGAGGAAAATTTGGATAAAATATGAACGGTTTAGAGTTGAACCTTTGAGGCATTATGTTGAAATATTTTCTTTAAATAACTGAACAGAAAATGTTATTTGCAATTTGCAGTTTCTTAAACTGGATTACTTCATTAAAAGGTAAAACCTAGAGTTTTATTGGAAAAGGCCCTTAAAACAAGGGAATCCTTTTGCTTTCAAGAAAGCCTTTAACAAAAACGTTACCAACATTCCAAAAGGATTTTTTTACAGAAATCACTTAAAAAGTAATTAATACAAACTCTCTGAATAATAGGGAAACTTGTACATTTCCGTGCCTCAAAACTCCTCAATCTGCCAGACTCATCATTTTTGGGAGAGTCGTCAAGTTGGAGCCATCAAATAAACATACCCGGCTTTTTTTGCGAGCTTAACTTTTCCAACACACTGTGGTGATGCCATTCAGCTGTAAGAGGAAAGCTCACGTGGCTGATGAATGCTTCAAAAGGCTTTTGGTCAGAAGCTATGCTGGAGTTGTTCTCGTGGGGATAGTCTGTTCTGTGTTTTTAGTGGGTTGAACACGTGATGACAGTGCAATGACTTTGACGGTTTTTTACTGGTTGAGTATTACTTTCCAAATCATTAAGTTGCGCTTAAAGCTAGATGTTTTATGAAGGCAATTTTTGTATAGAAAGCTTAAAAAAACTGAATATATTTACAATCAGCATTTAAAGCATTAAATGTTTGTTGAACAATGCTACATTTTTAGTATTTCCAAATAGATTTTGTAAATAACTTTTAAAGAACCAACTCCAACTGCTAAAACAACAGTCTTCAAAGAACTTCCTTCTCGCAGTCGTCGCACGCACGACTGCCAAACGCATTCAACTGTTTCAGCCGACTGTCGCTGTCTGTGACAAAAGTCAACAACTGTGTGACAAATACATAATTTAGCCAAACGATCTTTGGACTTACTTCACAGTAACAACTCCCCACACACGCACACATATGCGCGAGGGGAGGAAAAAATCAACCCTTGTCTAACAAGACAAAAGAAGGCAGAAAACCGCCTCAAGAGATAAACTTTCGTCACACAAACACACACTCACAAGGACAAATGATAGGAAAAAGGGGCCTGCATTCATCCGTGTCGAAAATCAGTCACATGGACCAAGTTAAGGAGAGGCGGAGGAGGGGTTGATAAACTTAGCATTCCAAAGCCGATTCGAGAAAATTCATTCGGAAACTGTTTTGGGCTGGGGGGAAAGAGCGAAGAAAAAAAGGGGGTGAATTTAATTAGGATGTCTGGTAGATGATTGTTTGGAAGGATTTCGTTTGCTGTTATTTTTTATGTCTTTTCTGCTTCCTTTTTTGGTTTTCCTGAAGCGAAAAAAAACGGAAATGGGAAAAGGCTTCAACGGCTGCAAAATCTTGGAGCTAGATGAAATGGAAGATTTTTTTTTTCTAGTCTAGAGTTTGGGAAAACCGGTTTCAAAAGAATAAAAAATCAAGAGTGAACACCGAATGAGACTGTTCATGAATGGAATGAGTTGAGAGGAGGAAAAAACAACGAACTGAGATAAATAAACAAACAATTGCAGAATGAGGACAATAATGGAGCGCTGAGTAAACATCCATTTCCCACTCAGAAGTGGGTAGAAGTGCAGAACGTAGTGTAAAACTAGAAATTTTGAAGCAAAAATCGTCGAAACAACGCTTTTAACAGCAAATGAAGCTGCGAAGATGGTGTGAAGAAGGAATACATAAACCATTTTCAAGCGAGCGCAGCGCTGTTGGTTAGGTGAACGATTTCAACCAGAGAACTTGAGTTCGAATCTCAACCTGAGCATTTTTATCTCAAAGTTTGGCGCACCGCGTTTGCTGTGAAAATTCACTTGAAGAATTGCAATCAAGCTTCAAGGATGTGTCGTATAGGACTACGCACACTCAAGCAGATAGTCGTCTATAGTTCTTTCTGCTGTATTTTCCGCCATGTTTTATGGAAAGAATGGCTTCTCCAGCAGTACCATCAACATAACAGAGAGCATAAGAAATGAGATTCTACAACAGTGGTTCTCAACCTTTTTTGTTGCATTCCCCCCTTGGCTTATTTGAAAGACCTTCATTCCCCCCTACCTCATTTTTAACTATTTTTTGGTAAAATTGAATAATTAACATAATTTTTTATTTAATCTATATATATAAAAAATTTCGATGGTTTTGTTCGAACGCGAATCAGTTCAATACGGAAAGTCGGATCGGAGCGCTCTTTGTTGCGTTGGATTTGTATAAGCCCAAGGAAGGTTTTTACGCTAATAAGTTGACACTTTGGCCACTCTGGAACCGATTCCGGAAAATCTGCAGATTGTATGGGAAAAGCTGCGTAAAATCAAATTTTGATCACAGGAGGCTGAATTAGCAAACAAGCAAGGAAACGTCAGAAAACCAAAATAGGGCAGGACGAAGTTTGCCGGGAAGAGCTTGTAATTAATAATTAAAGATTGATGTTTTAAAATCATGAGTAAACGAATCATACAAAAATTTTAAATTTGTTTTTGCGAAATAAACTGAACTGCTTTTGTTCTTTTCAATTTGTTTGATTTAATCAAAAATAATTGAAAAATTTTTGTTCTAAAAAAAAATTACAGACAAAAGGATTTAAAAAAAATGCTGAACGCAAATAAAGAAATAAATTCTTATATTTTTAGGAATAAAAAAGTCTTTGTTAATGATATAAAGAGCACAACAACAAAAAAATAAAATAAAAATTTACTTAAACAATGTGTTTGATTCAAACATTATTTAAAAAGTTTTTGAGAAAAAAAAAACAAAGGGATTTAAAAAAACTAAACGCAAAAAAAAGAATTTATTTCTTATAAATATCATTAGGAATTAAAAAAATAATGATAGAAAAAGCACAACAACAAAAAACATATAAAAATTGTTTTTAAGCCTGACAGAATTCAGTCTTACATAAATTAATGTGAAGATATTTTTTTAATTTTTATTTACAATTGAAGAACTGTTTGTCAACAAAAATTGAAACTTTCAGTTTTATTATTACAAGAAATGTAGTTTTATTATTCAGCATAAACCTCACCAAAATTCTAAAAGAAAATCAAATCAAACAGTCACAAACAATATTTCCAATGTCTTTAAAAGAACAGCTGAAATGGAAACGACAGCAAAACACAAATTAATGAAAATGATCATGATGGACAAACTGCAAAAATAATCCAGATTTTTTGAATAAATCTGTTTCAAATATTTTAAGCAGTTTCGATCTCACTAGGTTTTTTGGCCAAATTTTCCCAAGTTTTTGTTTAATTGCATTTGAAGAACCTTCTGTTACCAAGCGGTTAATGAAAAGGAAATAGTTGCAAGGAGCACCAAATCTCTATGAACCAGCCATTCACACAAGTTTAAAATTGTTATTTCGGTAAATAAAATTAATTGAATTGAATTGAAATTGAAATATTTTTAAGAACTGATCAAAATTGTCTGATTCGTATGAAAACATGGAGGATTACTTAGAAAGACAATGACTTAATTTTTGAAAACACATTAAAGACATTGAATTTCTTTTGCATCCTCATTCCCCCCCAAGAATGCCCAAATTCCCCCCCAGGGGGGAATTCCTCACCGGTTGAGAAACACTGTTCTACAAGAATCGATGCGATAGTAGCCGTAGTCGCGCACACATCCAGGAAATGCAAACAAAACAAGAGAATAAGCAATCCTTTTTGGGGGGGCTCCTCAAAGCAAAGTCTTTGCTTCGGGATGGTGGTCTATGATGGATGGTTCCCAGACAGAACGTCTCCACGGTTTGCGTCAATTCCAAAGTGAAACAATAAAAAAATACGCCAGCACGAGTGATGCATTCATTTGAAGTTGAAAGCAGCTTCTCCTCCCTTATGTTATTGCTGAAGGCTACTGTATTTTGAAGTGGTTTCTTTTTTGCAAGAAGGGAAGGACAATGGAAGGAGCTGTTTCACTTAGAAGCGTTCTAAATCGTTACAAAAACACTCTGCGATAAGTGTGGAACGAACGGTTGCAGTTAAAAGATTATTGTCCCCGTGTGATAAAACAAGTTGTCCCATTCATTGATGATGGAGATTGTTATGTTTCAAACAACTTAATTGCAAGGAATGGAAACATTTGCTATAAAAAGAAAAAATATCATTTTTTAAATCAGTCATTTCAACAGATTTGTGAAGATCTAATCATCTAATCATGTAAAGGTTATCTATCTTTTCAAGTATTCATTTTTTTTCAACAAATTTGATAAATTTAGTTTAGTTAAATTGGTTACTCAATATAGCTCAGGATTTTTGACACGTGATACTTTTTAAATGTCGTTGCAAATATTTTTGAAGTTTATGCCCCAAGACTCTTAACAAAAGTGAGCGAGTGGACCAAAACAAAAAGATACTAATTGAAATATGAAACCATGGTTTCAACATTCAAATGAAAAAAAAAAAAAAAAAAAACTGCTGTGTTATTTTGCAAGCATTCGTTTTCAGAGTATCAAAAATAAGACTACAATTTGCAGTTTTCAAATTCAAAATATTTTCAGACCAATCAGTTATCAACGCATGAAAATGTATTAGGTTGATTAGACTTTTATTTCCATTCAAATTTTGAAGTTTTTGACTTTTCGGCTCGACTGTGAAGGGGGACGAAAAAAAGCATTGCATTTTTTTAAAGTAAATAATCATGTTTTTATTTGAAGAAAAAAAAAAGAAAAAAATATGCATTGAAACTTGACAATTTCGACAAAAAATTGACTAAATAACTGCTACCAAAAAATTACTAAACCTGAAAACGTATCGGAATTCCCTCTACCAAAGAAACATCTCAAAAATTATAATAAATAAATTGGAACTTGCTTCAAAATTATGTTTAAAACAATATTTTAACAAAATTTAAAAAATGATTAAAAGGTAAATAAAGTATGAAAAAGAACTTAAAACATTCAACCAGAATAAGAACTAAATGTGAGAAAATTTGTACAAGATATAAAATATTGAAATGAAATTCCCAAAAAAAAAATATATATATATTTGCAAGGAAGCGGACATATTTTAGATAACAAAAAACGTACTTATTTTCGAAAATGCTAACTTTTACATGCATTCACCATGAAAACAGAAGAGTTTATTAAAAAAAGTCATTGTAGATTGCAAATTTTATTTTGCATCATAAAAATCAATAATTATGTTTTGTTTTGCAATAAGTTCGTCTTTTCCAAAAATCGTATTTTTTCTGTAGGATTGTAGGTTTTTTCCTTAATCTCAATCAAAGCGCAAATGATGCCTTTTTTGTCCTATAAAAAGTCTTAACTCATAATAATACATGTTCAAGTTATAACAATTCAGATATTTTTTTCAATTCACCGACTTTTTAGATAAGTCCTTATTTATCTTCCAGCTTGGTCTAAGACAGAAAGTCGATTGAAAATTCCGTTTATAGAAGCTGATTTTTTAAATTTTCATGAATAAATTTCCAAAGCGTTTTCAAAGTCAAAATAAATATTTGTATTATTCCATTATCACGAAGGGCATCCCCCTCCCCACTTTCCCCTTCCCCTGTAATGGGACGTCCATGCATTACGTAACGGCGTAATATCAAGGAGGGTGGGGGGAGATTGAGGGTTTATAAAAAAAATTATCGGAAATGTATTACCAGGGGGGGGGGGTCTAAAAATATAAATGTTTTGTTACGTAATGCAAGAACGCTCCCTTAATATTTTAATGGGTTTGAGCAATGTGACCAAAATGATTTAAAATTTCGTGACGTTGCAACGCAAACTTAAACCTGTTGTAACTTTGAATCTAGACAACCAATTTAGTCGCTCTAGGTTGCATTTGAAAGCTATTTCCAAGTACAAAGAGCATCCAAAACATCAAAATGATTGAATGTTTAGTTTTTTGTTGGCATAAACAACTGTCCATTTTTCGTGACGTTGCAACGCAATAAAATGGTAAACTTACACTAGTTTGAAAAAATATTTAACTTAAGATAAACTGCAAATCCATGACATTTCCGTTTAGTACATTTAAAAACCTACAAAATGCAATCAAAAGAATAATTTTGAGATTTTATTTCGCTGAAAACCAGGAGTTTTTAGAAAAATGTTTTAAAACGATGATTTTATCACGAATTGATGCAAAACTTAACCAACTTGTACATAATGATATTCAAATGATCAACTAATGAAAACCATGATTTTTGAAGCTTCATGTAGTCTAGAATCGAGGAAAATATCCAAATACAGTGGACTCTCTCGTTGTCGATATTGAAGGGACCGTCGAGAGCGGGAGTTATCAAATTATAGAACGGAAAATCAAAGCAATCTACTTGAAGGGACTGAAAAATTTATTGACAGCTGGAGCAATATTGATATCGAGAAGATCGACAGCCAGAGAGTCCACTGTAGCTCATACACGCTTTTCAAAATTTCATCCTAAGGTGTACATTGCCGGAGAATGTGTCAATTAAGTTGAATATACACTTCTTTGCTCTTGTGAGCGAATTGAAAGCAAATTTAAAAGTAATTTTAAAATTATTGTAGATGTTTCAAACCATTTAAATTGAATTTTCAACGAATTAAAACAAAATTTTAATGAAATGCAAAGCAAAATTAATACACACTGTAAAATTGAGGAAAAAAAAAGAAGTAAAATGAAGAGGCATTAAAACAAAAAAAAAATCTGGTGAAGAAATATAAAAATATGAAGAAAATTATGGATCCAATTCCTTAAATTTTTGAAAATTTAATTATTTTAATTCCTTTTGAAAAAACTTGCATTTCTGTGATTTCATAGTTATCACCACCAAAAAGAAAAATGCATTAGAACAGTTTAACTGTTCAACACTGTTTTGGTTTTTGAGACAGACACGCGGTCGCTAAACTAAGCTGGGAAATAACCCTTTTACTGAAAATCCTATTCAAGAGTGTTTTAACAATTGCAAAAGAAATTGTGTGTTACTCGTTGCAAAACTTGATTTTTTCAGCACTCGTCATGTTTTTCCAATTCAGCAAAACCTTGTTGGATGAAATTTAACATTTTGCATAAAATTTTATCAGAAAAAAAATCCCCGTTAATATGACCACAATATAATATTTTAAGATATAAATTAACAAAAAATTACTGCAAAACATGTCTAAATACTACTGCAGGTGTTTTCAATACTAAATGAATATAAATTAAATTTCTGAATTTTCTAATAAATGTTAATGTGAAAAATGTGAAGCTAGATTATCGAAATTTTGAAACAAAAGTATCCCAAATAAATTTTTACTTGTTTTTCCGATCTGTAGTCAGGCAAAAATTTTAAAACAAATTTGAATTGCCCTTATAAAATAACATATTTCTATTTAGATATGACATTTTGCGTAAGAAAATTGTTCTTCCTAACTGTCTCTTATCTCAATAGCCCCCTTAGGAGCGTGCCTACAACTTTCGCTAATCAATTTCTTCGGATCTGGCAATAAAAACCCCGTTTTCGCGCAAGCAACTTCCCATACAGCACGCCACGCCACCACCAATCCACCCAGTCACTGATTTATTGAGTTCAACTCATTAAGATAATCGCGCTGGAGTTTTTCAGTGCTGGCAGTTTCTGCTCAATCTGGTGCTGCTCTTTTTCCACTGCCTGCTACATGGGATCTTATTAATGTTTACCCTCCTAGTGGGGGTGGGGCCCTTACTCGATTGTTGTTGTTACTTTTTTGCCACTTTTTGCCACTAACCAATTCCTGGAGGGGGGTTATAAATATCAACCCATTATTTCTTAACCAATTTGAGAGGAGTTGTTTGAGGCAATTGAAGCAGATTAAAACATTTTGTTTTTTTAATGTTTTCTTACGGTTTTGTGCAAAGTATTTTTTGTTCGAAATTGATATATTTTGATAAAAAAAAATTAATTATTTTATGAAATTTTGTACTGTGCTTAACTTCTAATTAAACATGCCCAGCAATCGCATTTAGTGGCTGTAAATCGTCCGTCATTGCTGGGAGGCATCATTTTCGCGGCGATTTTCCAACAAGATCAAGAACATGAACAGCAATAACAACCTCGCAGAACGAAAGTCAAGAAGAAAACGGTTTAATTTCACAGATGATTATCTTAACTGCCACCAGCCAACCAACCAACTCTTCCTTCTTAACTCTGTCTTGAGTCCCAACTCGAAGTCCTAACTTGATGATGACGAACCACGCGGGGCTATAAATAATTGTCCACCATATAATATATAGAAGCAGATGGTAAAATGTTTCGCATTTTCGCATATCTCACTGCAAATGGTTGTCTGTCGTACACTGGATGAGTTTATGGTTGTTTGTGTGTGTGTGTGTGTTTCTGTTTGCGAAATGATTTCATGCAAGAGCTTATGTAATTAAGCCGCGTTTTTCATTTCCTTGTTTATGCGTCGTATTGTGTATAAGGAATGTCGAAACCAGGGTTGTTAAAATATCAGCTCTCAGCAACTACAATTATCCCGCCTGAATAATCATGCCTCAAATACAACTGGTCTTTTCTCCTTATTGAAACTCTCAGCGCCGAACATAGCCGAATACGTTTTCGTGTTTATACCCACTCGTGATTAACATTTCTCTTTTCTCTCTCACTCCCGTTTCCACGATCATTCTACCGCAACAGCGTTTAACCACAAAAGCCGCCACAAAACCAATTTTGCAAACGCAGTTTAACGGGACGTCATGCGTGGTCGGCTTCTAATCGCCATCTCGCGTTCTCTCATTGCTGTTTTCGGAGAGATTGAGATACTCAGCGGTGAGAGCACATAGTCGAGGAAAAGGGGAGGAGTGATAAAGAGAGAATGACATCGCTGGGAATCACGAGACACAAGAAGAGATCTCAGGAGCTATAGTGACGGCCGCTATACTCTCGGATATTTTTGGTGCAGAGATAATCTATTGATAGCTTTTCTATCACTCATTTGCAACACTGGTCGAAACACTTTTACTTTTCAAGGAATTTTTTGATTGTCATCATTGATTGTCTTCGGAAAATTGTAAGTATTGTTGAGGACTATTCAAAAAAGAATAGGTACACGAAAAAATAGTGATTTTTAAATTATTTTTTTTCCCGAAAATTCAATTTCCCAAAATCTGTAATTTTCAGTTTTTGAATTTTTTTGCATGTTTTAGGGTATAAAACCCCGCATCTTTTAAGCCGCTCAGAAGTATAGACCAAAATTTTGTCGACGAGTTATATTTTTTTTAATAGTGATTTTTGTAAAAAAAATAAATCTTGTACTTAATGTTTTTGATTTCATCGAATTTGCAATCGAAAAGTAATTTACATTTTTTTTTGATAAAGTGCCGCTTTCAAAATATAGCCATTCAAAGTTAAATTTTGTCCGAAAAAACCATCCATTTTTTAATTTAAAAAAAAAGTGTCTATGATTGTTCATTCCTAAAAATATGTTTTTTCAAAAAGTTCAGAAAATTTTCTACAATTTCGTCTAAGAAACGTTGAAGATTGGACCACTGGTTGCTGAGATACAGCGGATATAAGAAAAAGAAACCTTTTGAAATGTTAGTCTTGATTAATAAAATATTTTCAGGAATGGACAATCATGGAAACAATTTTTAAAAGTCCAAAACCCGGAATTTATCGGACAAAATTTTACTTTTGGCTCTATGATGAAAACGACGCATTTAATCAAAAAAATGTTAAGTACTTTTCGATTGCAAATTTGGTCATACATTAAAAAATTAGGTCAAAAATGTTAAGTACAAGATTTCTTTTTTTTTTAATAAAAATTAATGTTTTAAAAAAATCATACCTCGTCGGCAAAATTTTGGTCTATACTTCTGAGTGGCTTAAAAAATGCGGGGATTTATCCCCTTACACAAAAAAAAGTTAATAAAAATCGAGATTTTTTTCCGAGTACCTATTATTTTCTGAATAGTCCTCATCAATCCATCTTACTTTGTCGAAAACACCAAATCAATCAAAAAGTTTCTTGAAAAGTTTCAGATTTTAGAATATTTACGTACCATTTTTATATGAACAGCTTCCAAAATTGTATGAAGATGTGTATGGGTGAACCAATGACACAAAATGGCTTCTTTGTTTATTTATTTGTTTATTTGTTTATTTGAATCATCCGACAACTTGTGGTCTAAATGATAAAACTTAACTTAACTAAAGACAAATGCTAACAACACGAAACACAAAAACAGATTAAAGCTTTGGTGCTAGGGAAGGCCCCCACAAAGTTTGAGCCAAAAAAATTGTCGATTAAAAAAATTGAAATTACAAAAAAATTGTCGAAATCGGACGATTTCGTAGATAATTGCTCAGCCTTTCAAAATAATAAAATATCAAGAAAATCTAAACTAAGGGCAAGTTAATTCGTTATGTACTTATTTATAAACTCTAGAATTACGGATGAAGAAATGTTTTCCAAAAATCACTTCAAATGGATACAAAAAAAAATATGTTCGTTTCTTGCCTTAATACTTTGAATTGATTATTTTTTTTATAATTTAAATTAAATCAATTTTTCAACGTAATCAATTCATGCTGTAATTTGATTATTTCAGCATCACAAAAGACAGATACACTAAATCCAATCAAAACCTCTATCATAATGATATTTCACTTGATTAACGACCAGATTAATCCCCACTCCAACGATAACCTAATCCGGCGATGAAATGCCGCAGCAAGTTGGCGTGAACTTTTACAACTTTTGTCGATGACACGCACGACTCACGATAACGGCAACACAGCTGTGCGGCAAAAGCGAAACGATTCCAATTCCCAGCACTATCTCAAGCTGCCCAACAGGCACCTCCTCCCCCACACAAAACCCATCACAGAAGGTTCCTAATTGGCTGCGCCATAAACGTCGTGGGACCCCCTTTTATCATATCTCAGTAATCAACTGTCAAATAAAAATCAGCCCCAAAAAAGGGGGGCCGCAAGATACAATCTCATCTCTCCGGTGATCCTCATTCTCATGGTGATATTTTGCCCTTTCTCGGCTTTCGTTACAGATGAGAGACGCACAAGCCCGGATCGTCGCCGGGACAGCTTTTAATTGAATCCCACCAGTGGAGAGACGTCGACAGCCCAGACGACATCAGCCCGAGAGACCTTTCCACCTCCCCCGCACAAGATCGCTTGAGCGCACATCTTGAGAAACCATTTATCTCCGCGTCCACGCGACGAAAGAAAGTAAGAGGCAGCCATGACAGCCGCAGCGTCACCAGCGTTGACAGGTGAGAAATTCTTTTGGAAATGTATTTTTTTTACAACTCTAGTAGGCCAAGTTAGTTTATGTAACAAGTTGCAAAATGAAGATTTTTTTAGCACGACGAGCCCGGCTGGCCTCAGTCAACTATCTATTTATTTGTTATTAAAAACAAAATATCGATTAATAGTTGAACAAGAGAACAATTTTCAAATAAACATGTTGAGAAATTAATTTAGGTCTAAGTCTTATGAATAAAAACCTTACGAAAACCACTTTCCCTCAATTTTTCACAGAGACCTTCCCCGGTCGTCGCAGGACGCTCCCATCGGCAGTCCCCCAGGTAATCAGCATACCGCTGGTTCTGCTGCTGCTGCTCCAACTCCCCCACCCGATAATTGGATTCTGTCCGTCACTGTGTACCTGCGAGTCCAACCTGCGAACCTCCTGCATCAACGCGTCCCTCGAGGTTGTCCCCATTCAGCTGAACCCGGACGTACGACACATCAATCTCACCGCGAACGCCATCACGAACGTCCACTTTACGCTCGGGTTCTACTACCAGCTGGAGGTGCTGGACATTTCGCACAACCGACTCGACACGCTCGGGTCGAAGAACTTTGAGGCGCAGGAAAAGCTGCGCACGCTCAACCTCAGTGATAACGCGTTGACCAGCTTGTTGAAGGATAGCTTCAAGGGGCTGCGGAGGTTGGAGATCCTGCGACTGTCGGATAACCGGATCGAGAAGATCCATCCGACGGCGTTTCATGGGTTGGCCAACCTGCTGGATCTGGATCTAAGCAACAATGTGATCGTCAGTCTTGAAGAAGGGGTCTTCAAACCACTACAAACGTTGGAACGACTCTCCTTGGAGAACAATCAAATTCTGGAGATTCCATACGATGGAAATCTGCAGCATTTGAGATCGCTGAGGCATTTGGATCTGGCGGTGAATCTGATTGAGTTTATCGCCAACGATAGCTTCAACGGGTTGAGGGAGCTGCGGTCAATGCAGCTGGGAGGGAACGTGCTGACGGAGCTGGACCTGGGTGCGTTCAATGGGTTGAACGCGCTCAAGCATCTCAATATGGCTGATAATAATTTGACGGTGAGTTGAACTTTAAAGTGAAAACGTATTTTTAACATACAAAAGGTTTGGTGTAAAAATAAGGCTTGATATCACAACTTGCTATGACTTCTTTGTTTATTGAAATTTGCTTATTTTATTTATTTTTTTCATAAAATTCATTGATTTACTTGAGTTTTTTTTTTCACCATCTGTTTTAATAGATTTATAAACAAAAACATATTTTCAAAAATCAATCTTAAATTCAAAAAGAATAAAATGCATTTTCCAGCGATGAAAATCAATTTTAGTATACTTGAAACTGTTTTAAAACATTTAGAACTATGTGGAATTTCAATGTACAGTACCTCAAAAAGCAATATCCATCATATTTTCAACTATTTTGTATTTTTTTTTCTAAACAATAATTTAGATATATCCTAGTCTAACCCATTAAAAAAATATAGTAACAATGTAATTTTCTACCCTTTTCAATGATCGTGAAACTTTGCTCTTGAGCAATTTCAACTCAAATCAGGAATTTTTCTGGTACTTTTGTACCTCTCCGATTTCAATGAAACTTTGTAGATTTGTTATCCTAAGTCTACATAAGCCATATTTATGTATATGAAGCTAATTGCACTCAAGAATGACATTTGAGAAAGACGTAAGTCTTTTGAATATTTTTGTATTTCGTAATTTAAATATTAGACCGATTCTTAGCGAAGCTACACCAAAATGTCACAATTTTCAATTTTCAATGTGATTTTTTATATGAAAGATATCATTTTTTTATGATTTAATAATTTCAATGTGCTTTAAATCCGTTTTCTTACCTCAAAAGCCAAAAATATAGACCAAATATGGTCTGCAAGTCATTAAATGGGAGAGGAGTTTTTTCATAAATCTGCTCCTTTCGTTGTCCCGTCACGAAAAGAAATGGCTGGCAAAAACTCAAATTTCAACCAATTCTATCAGTTCAAGGAGCAAAAGATTCGTTTTTTCAATTTGTGATAATATATAGAAGAGCAAAAGTTTTTTTAAAAATTAAACTGGCAAAACTGCAGCGATTTTTGTAGCGTGCCTTTTTAAAGTTCAGTTTTACGATGTTGTCCCGTCACGCTACATTTTTATTTCAGAGAAAGCACAGTTACTATATGGTTCATTCTACATGATATTTCTTTGTAGGAAAAGAAATTATCTTTCCAAATATGTAATAACATTGGGGGGTTTCTTCTTTTATTTTGCCACTATAGCAAAAACACTGAAAAAAACTTGGGATTTTTTTGAAAAGGAGCCGAAGAATCGGTCATTACTGTATCTCGAGGCCGTTGCATCGTATCAAAAAGTAATCAAAGACAAACTTGTGGGAAATTGTGCAGGCTTTCTGAAAAAAATACACTGAATGAAAAATACAATACAAATATGAGATTATATGATTTTGAAGTTTAAAAGGTAAATTTTTAAGGTGGTGTCAAGATTTTTTCCGTTCAATTTTTTTAAGAAATAGCCTAAGATGTTTCAAAAAGACTCACAAAAAATTCAAGAGGTGCGTCTCTCCTAAAAAAGTTCATAAATAATTTACTGAAACTGTTTTTTTTAAAGTGGTTAATTAACTAAATTTTCAATGGTTTGATTTTAGGTAATTCTGAAAACAGCTTACTTTAAGCGGATTCAAAGCAGTCAATAATTATTGACCAATTCAATTATAACCAATTCAGTTACCTTTTCAAATTAATCTTTAAATCACTTCACTTCACATTTAAAAAACAGATTTTTGTGTTTTCTGAATGAGTAGTTCACAAGATCTTTGCAATTTTTTTTCACAATTATTTTAAATTTCAATTTTTTATTTGGATGAAACTTTGTCCATGCTTTCCCTAAGTAAAAAAAAGTAATTTTACATAATTAGTTTTTCCATACAATTTTGGCGGGCTGGTCATACAATTCTGTATCTTCAAAAGTGATTTTCTGAGCAATTTAGTGTCTTCGGCTAAGTTGTAGGCTATGTTCATTTTATTACAAATAGTTGAATTTCTAGAAAACGTATTTTTTTAATTTTCGATATTGTTTGATATATTTGAAGGTACTTAAAAAAACACAAATAATACTTTTGAGCTACAAGAAATCTGGTTTACAAGATATGCATTTTTGAAAAAGTTGTGTTAATTTTTTTAAGCAAATTTGAATTTAAAAAAAAACACTATTTTTAAGTTATGGCTACTTGTAAGAATACATTTTCGTTATTTTTTTGGATTTTATTGAGTTTAAACAAAAATGATTGAAATAAAATCAATTTTCACTCTGGAACTTAAAAAATTGGGCAATTAGTTCCTGAGATACAACCTCACAATGAATTTGATTTGATTAAAATGAATTTCTCTAAGTGACACCTAATTAGCCAGAAATTTAAACTACATATCTCGGAAACTATAGGTACGATTTTAAATGAAAAAAATAAACTATTGTAAATTTATCTGATTATTTCAATAAAAATATTTAGAAAAAATACAATTTGTTAAAAAATTAAATAAGGAAAATTACTTATATTAAGACCTTTTCAAAAGTTCAGGCTGATAAAACAATTATTATTTTCATTCAAAAGATCACATCTTGACTTTTTTTTGATAAGGTCCTATAAACAAATGTAAACATTGAGTGTATCCCGCTTACTCCGATGGACTTTGACATAAGGTGTGAAA
Source organism: Culex pipiens pallens (assembly GCF_016801865.2). Classification (NCBI taxonomy): domain Eukaryota; kingdom Metazoa; phylum Arthropoda; class Insecta; order Diptera; family Culicidae; genus Culex; species Culex pipiens. Next base: position 148,621,039 of record NC_068938.1, read on the forward strand.
GGGATCAATGTTTACATTTGTTTATAGGACCTTATCAAAAAAAAGTCAAGACATGATTTCACAAAAGTTTCACTGAAAATTGGAACAATGATTTAAGAGATATCGTCAGTTGAAAATTACAGGATAATTTAATGAGACTTGAAAAACTCATTTCCATCGATTCGAATTCTTTTCGAGGCTGTATCTCAGAAACGTATTGCCCGATTTTCAAAAAATATGTTTTTGGAGATGTGTGTTTTAAAATGAAAATAAAAATGAAAAGTAATTGAAAAAGACGTCCAAATTTTGTAAAAAAAAAATTATGTTGATAAATATGCTAACTTATAGTAGTTCTTTGCAATTTTTTTTCACAATTATTTTAAATTTAAATTTTTTATTTGGATGAAACTTTGTCCATGCTTTCCCTAAGTAAAAAAAAGTAATTTTACATAATTAGTTTTTCCATACAATTTTGGCGGGCTGGTCATACAATTCTGTATCTTCAAAAGTGATTTTCTGAGCAATTTAGTGTCTTCGGCTAAGTTGTAGGCTATGTTCATTTTATTACAAATAGTTGAATTTCTAGAAAACGTATTTTTTTAATTTTCGATATTGTTTGATATATTTGAAGGTACTTAAAAAAACACAAATAATACTTTTGAGCTACAAGAAATCTGGTTTACAAGATATGCATTTTTGAAAAAGTTGTGTTAATTTTTTTAAGCAAATTTGAATTTAAAAAAAAACACTATTTTTAAGTTATGGCTACTTGTAAGAATACATTTTCGTTATTTTTTTGGATTTTATTGAGTTTAGACAAAAATGATTGAAATAAAATCAATTTTCACTCTGGAACTTAAAAAATTGGGCAATTAGTTCCTGAGATACAACCTCACAATGAATTTGATTTGATTAAAATGAATTTCTCTAAGTGACACCTAATTAGCCAGAAATTTAAACTACATATCTCGGAAACTATAGGTACGATTTTAAATGAAAAAAATAAACTATTGTAAATTTATCTGATCATTTCAATAAAAATATTTAGAAAAAATACAATTTGTTAAAAAATTAAATAAGGAAAATTACTTATATTAAGACCTTTTCAAAAGTTCAGGCTGATAAAACAATTATTATTTTCATTCAAAAGATCACATCTTGACTTTTTTTTGATAAGGTCCTATAAACAAATGTAAACATTGAGTGTATCCCGCTTACTCCGATGGACTTTGACATAAGGTGTGAAAGGGATCAATGTTTACATTTGTTTATAGGACCTTATCAAAAAAAAGTCAAGACATGATTTCACAAAAGTTTCACTGAAAATTGGAACAATGATTTAAGAGATATCGTCAGTTGAAAATTACAGGATAATTTAATGAGACTTGAAAAACTCATTTCCATCGATTCGAATTCTTTTCGAGGCTGTATCTCAGAAACGTATTGCCCGATTTTCAAAAAATATGTTTTTGGAGATGTGTGTTTTAAAATGAAAATAAAAATGAAAAGTAATTGAAAAAGACGTCCAAATTTTGTAAAAAAAAAATTATGTTGATAAATATGCTAACTTATAGTAGTTCGCAGAAAGTGTACAAAACTGGAAAAATACTTTTATGTACTGCACTACGATAATATTGGTAGTAAGTTAGAATTAATTGAAATAAAAATCATACAGTCGTCTCTCCGTTTGTTGAACTTCTCGATATCAATAATGCTTCATTCGACAATAAAAAAAACATGTTTTGATATGAATTTCGTTCTTTAATAAGATACCTCTCGCTCTCGACAGTCCCTTCAATATCGACTCAGAGAGAGTCCACTTTAATTTCAAACAATACAAAAAATATTAATTGAAATTTGTTGTATTTCTTATTCGAGTATTTTGAATAGTAAAGAAGGTCAGCTTCAACATTTTTCTGACATGTCTTAAAATGTTGAAAGAAATCACTAAACAGAAAACTAAATGGGTAATTCTTCGCCAACTCACACAGCAGTTGCCTCGATCCCTTTTTGAAGCTTTGTCCTAAGGGCTAACTTTTGTCCCTGATTTCAAAACTTTTTTTTTCGTAAAATCACGATTGCTCGTGATGGTTACAAGCAAACCCCTTTTGTTTGTATATCAAAATTGTTTTTATTGTCTGTTCTACAACTTTGTAGAACATTGTCACACTCTTAAAAAATTACCCTGCAAGTTAGAAAAAACACAAAATTTTAAAATGAAATTTTTTGTTCTGAATGAAAAATGACCCTTCTGGGTTAATGTAGTTTTGAAAAGTATATTAAATTTCCCTTAAAATGTAACAGAAAATGGCAGAGGTTTTAAAACATGTTTAGTGTTTTTTTTTCTATCAAAAATACCTTTTTTGGAGTATTGAATGCGCCATCAAATCGGGCGTACAATTTTACATAAAAGTCCCTATGAAACCAAATCTCCATCTCATCACCATTTCAGACTGCAAATTATTGAAAACATGTCTTTTTTTGCATGTTCCAACATTAAAGGGATCGTACCGCCCCTCCGTCACGAGATATCAAAAAACGGACCTCGGATTCGTGATCAGGGACAAAAGTTACGTCTAAGGACAATGTTTCACGCAAATCGAAGTGGGGTCGGGGCAACTTTTCCCGATTTCGTTTGAGATTTGTAGAGAATTACCCGCATTATTAATTAGAAAAGCTAGCATTTTTAATAAAGTTTTTTTTTTTCTACAAACTAGCGTAAGAATTTAGTAAGTCCATCCACTGAAAGTTTCATTTTATGCTGATTTCATTCACAGTAGATAAATAACCTCTCATTATGTCCAATTCCAGATCATCCCCACGGTCCAGCTCTCCAAGCTGTACAACCTCACGACGCTGTCGCTCAGCGGCAACTCCTTCTTCCAGCTTCCGGCGGTGTCCTTCCTGAACCTGTTCCACCTGCGCGAGCTCCACCTCAACCGACTGGACCGACTCGAGCGGATCGACTCCAGGTTAGTTTCGATGAATTTAGTAAAATTTCAAGGAGGGAAATTTGTTTAAAAAAGTGCACTTTATTGTTGGTTTAACTTTGTCTTTTAAAAAAATTAAATTTCAGAACAGATTGTCTTACTTTGTGCAACATTATAATTTTGATTGGCAAATGTGCTATAAACTTGGCACATCTTAAAATTTGAGAGCTTTTGTACAAGCTGCTCTCCAGACTGTTCCGAGCGATTCACTTCAACTTTACCATTATCCCAAAACGAGCACAGGTCATAAACTTTGTAACTACAATTTAAGCTCTCCTTTTTTACCGTCAAGCATCATCGTCGTCGTCGTTTTGTGCTGCAACGCGCGCGTGATTGAGCACCAAACTGGCCCCGTTGGCGTTACTGTCATCAATTGAATGCTCTCTCTTGGCTGCTAAATCTGAAAAACGCCCTCTTTTGTTGAATTGCTTACCGTCCAGTGCATTTTAAATTGCATCGCATATCATGGCTGGCCAAACTGCCACAATGTAACCCGGGTGTTAATTTCAGCCAACAACGCTTGAAACCACCCACCGCAAGCCAGTTGAAATGGCTTTTTGGAGCCGAGCGTAACATTTCAAAAAGTTACAACTTTTCTATTTTTTCATTTTTTTTACTAAGGCTAGATTGAATTTTCTGGGGTTTGTTTTCAAGTTTTTGGAACAATTATTCAAAATTTCTCTCAAAATGCACTTTGTATCAATTTCACCCCCTTTCCCCCCTCAACAACGATTCAGTGAGCTTTCAGCTCTATGAGATCACTTGAAACCATCTATTTGGCCCCCACCCCCTCACAGCAGCAACAACAACGAAACTCACACCCACCATCACCTTTACGGTTAACAGGAACAAATTACTATCACGAGAGAGAGTCAAACTCTATGCATTTTTTATGTGCAATATGTGTAACAACATCATTTTCATGTGCTCCGTTAGAGCAAACGGAATGCAATCAATTCAATTTGTGTGCGTCAAAAGTGAGACACAAAAGTGAAATTTTGGCTTCATCGAGATCGTTGTGGTGGAAGAAATGTGTGCAACGTTTGAATGCAATTTGAATGGGTTAATTTCTAGGGGTTTTTAAGCAGTTGATGAGCTGGAATAATTTTCCGATTATTGAATGGTTGAGTGATTCATTGAAATCAGTTGATTCATCCTTGTCAACAAAGATGTAGTTTAAAAAATGTGGAAAACTCACTTGAAAACGGCCCATGATTAAATCTTTAGATTTATGTCAAATCATAATAGTGATTTCAAGTTTTAGAAGATTTATTGATGCATCTTAGAGAAAACATGTTGATTTAGCAAATGGGTTGATTTACAATTATGGGTAGTTAATTTAAACAGCATTTGAGTAATGCACTACGATTTCGCAAAAAAAAAATTATTTGGATGAAACTTTGACGTTACATTCGTTGTGTCAAAAAAGGAGTTTGACAACATTAGTATTCAAAAAAATCGAAAATTTTATTTTGAAAAAGGGTTTTCTGATCAAAGTCAAAATTATTTTCTGCAACTTTGACAAAGGCACGAATGTCAAAGTTAAAGAATATGATTTGAACTTTTCAGAAAAAAATAAATTCACGGAAAAATATTCCTGATTTTTTATTTCACTTTTCATCACTAACAAATTAAATGCAAAAACATATTTACAGATTTTTATTCCAGATGGTGCTGAATCTGGAGCCAAAGACATGCGTTTTTGGGGAATGTAGGATTTTTGAAAAAAAAAAAACTAAAATATTGATGATCAATATTTCCAAAAAAATTTTAAGTTGCAAAAAAAAATTGCAAACCCTGCAAAAATATTTTCGGAAAGCTGTGAAAATTTCCTACATGTTTACTTTTTTATCTTTGTTGGTCAAACTATTGGATGCTGAAATACAGCCTCTGTGAAAAATGAGTTTTTCTCAGTGTCATCTGATAAGTCCTCATTGTTCAATTCGCGTATCCCTAAAACTATTTGTTCAATTTTCAATGTTTAAAATAAAACTTATATTATATTGCTTGCTCTTTTCTAAGCAAATAATTTCGATACTATAAAATCAAGATTAACCTTTTGAAAAGGTGTAATGAATTTATTTTGGGTATTTTCAAAAGTTCGACTTGATTTTTAAGTTTGTAGAAATGCCACGATAACTTCAAATTGGCTCCCTTTTTAGAAAAATGCGTTCATTTTGAATAGCAAATTTAATTTTGCATCTGAAAATGATTTTTTGAAATTTTGTTTGACAATATTTCAAATATTTTCCAAAAATAATTTATTTTCGAATGAAATAATTTAATAATTTCAAAACACACGACTTTCGCAAAATAGAAGATTTTGTTATGTTTAAGCGTAACGACAACAATTATTTCCTTCCAAAATTCCCACATTTTGTCATGGGGACTATAATTCCAATCACCAAATTTCACGAAAATTTCATGAAACGTGAAAATTTTTAAAATCTAGAGTTTTTTAAAGCTCCTATAAGCTTTTGTCTTTCTTATTTATATAGGACCTTTTAAAAAAAACTCAAGATATTATTTCATGTTCAAATTTCCGAAATTACTTTTCATATTTTATGTTCTATTTTTCTTCTATCAACTGGACATTTTCTTCATTAAATTTCTTGAAAATTTTTGGGACATGAATAAATCTAATATTTTTTAGATCGAAACAAATTTAATTAAATCATTAATAAATCAAGTTTTAATCTTATGATTTGTTTCGTGATAATGCCTTTTAAATTTTTAAATGGCGTACCATAGTCAAATTGTTATTACAAGGATTTAACATCTGATTTAATATAGTTGGTTTAAAATACTATTTATTCCGATTCGACTGATTCTCGTATGGAATTTTCAGTCTCTTCTAATAGCTTACTTTAATAATTTAATTCTGTATCCTGATTGTTTCTTCCAATCACGGTCCTTGTAATTTTAACGTAGAGATGGTTCACTGTATTTACTGAATGTTTCAAGAATGTTTGCTAAAAATGATCGACTCATTGAAAATAAAATAATTCATTTGAAAAAAAAAATAGTACCGTCATCAGAGGTGACATTGGGTCTGGTGGGTGAGATTGGATCATACGAATCTCACTTTATAGATCCAATGTCACCCCTGATGACAGTAACTTTTTTTATTCATAACTTATTTTTATTAGGTCCTTTTAGATCAGTGTTTCTCAACCTTTTGCCATCCTTTCCCTTCTGGAATAATTTGCAAGAACATCATTCCCCCCCCCCCCCCTCCACCCTAATTTTTAATTTACTGGTATCAATGCACAATTATAATTATTATTTTTTAGGTATGCAAAAAGATTACAATTTTCATAACAAATTAAAGTGTAAAACATACGCAATAAAGTATAGTATGTATTTGAAAACGTTTTATATTTATTAAAAAAAAAAACTTACAGACAATTTGACAATTTCGCAGGTTTAAATTTAATTGATTGTTTGTTTTTATTCTAGGCTTCTTTTCGTTGAAATTACAATTTATAAATACAATTATAAAATATGTACAAATATAAAAAAAAATATCTGCGGCAGAAGACAAATTGCTTATTGCTTACAAAATATTTAAAAAATCGTTTTATTGTATCCAGAAATGTCAAAATTAAAAGAAAATGAAATTTTTATAATTATTTTTTTGGGAAAAAAACAAATGTTGTTATTACTAATCAAAGAAACTGAAAGTTACAAAGAATGTGTCAGATAATGATTTTAGACATTGAATTTCTACTGAACCCTCATTCCCCCCCCCCCCCCTAGAATGGCCAAATTCCCCTCACCGGTTGAGAAACACTATTTAAGATGACGGTAACTAATTACATTTAATCACAATGATCTCGCTTAGTTTACTTTAAAAGGTTTTGATTGAAAATCTATAAAATAATAAAATAAAAACATTGCAATCAAATTTGCATAAGACAAAACAAAAAAAGTCAAAATTCATAGAAATTATGATAACTTGATGATTCCAATGTAATTTATTTTATTTTTCACTTTTCTTTATGCTCATCATTGAGGTGTTCATGCCATTTGTTTCTTGATAAATGTGCTAACCATGACATGACATATTTTCTGCATTTGTATTATGTGTTCTTCTGCAGTTTCTTAAATCTGTGTTATTACGAGGCGCATATAAAAAATATTTTTAAATCAAAATAATATTGTTTAACAAGTACATATTTATAACTTAAAAGAACAAACGAAAATCAATAAACTGCTTACACATTTCATAAAAATGCCTCCATTTATGATGCTCTATGAATTCCACTCGAACACTGTATTGTTTACGACCTATATGTCCCTTAACAGTGCTAACGACATTTCCGTGGAAACGAGTTGTAAGTTGAGCACAAGCCTCCTCTCAATTCAGTGCCACCAGATCCAACACGCACGCAAATTCATAGAGTTATTGATATTAACATACTCTGGTGAGTGTCGAGCCTTTTTCCTTTGGGATGAGAATCGAATAAAAGAACAAAACTAGGCGAAACGCGACCCAAAGTTATGTTATCACCTCCTCCGACACCCTCCAGGAAGCTCCTCCTCCTGAAAGCTCCTTCTTTTATGTGTGAAAGCTCTCCACACTTGAATATTGAGTCGTGAAAGTTACACGACTTGGGCTTAACTTTAGTATTCGAAGAAGAAAAAATCGAATAAAATTTCTTCCCAGTAAAAAAGGCACACACATGCACTCGCGTGCCGTACACATTTTTTATGGCCACCACCAGGGAACATGTCTTCATTCAGCGGCGGCATCTTTTTGCATGTTTCTCCTCCCAGAGCAAAACGACTGGGGGTAGAAGGAGGCGCGAATATGAACATTTCAACTAAACTGGCGGCGGGAATACGACCATCGACAATGTCTTCGACGCGGTGGCTGCGAAGGCTTTTTTTCGGAATAAATTCCACACGTGCATCCCACTCACACATGCCTCGTTATTGTTATTTCATTGGGGACACGTGGGTGGCTGGTTGAGCGAGGAGAGAAAAGAGGACTTGTAACGATGTGCACGTTACATTGTTATGTGTTGAGGAAAAATGTCGTCAGGAATTCGGGCTTATTGAATGGCGGAAATTTTTTCCGCACTCTTTTGGGAGAAGTGTGTGTACGGGATGCATATTTTCTTGTTGTAATAACATATTTCACAGCTCCCTTGTGAATGTGTGTCAAAGGCATTGAAGAGAACTTGAAGGGAGTCATTTCATAGAGAAGCATAAAGATTAAAATAGTTTTGAATATACCTTTGATTTGTTTCATTTGCTTGCTTGCACAGACCTTTTTTTAAATTATGCACAGATCTACACAGATTCTTAATAAAACTGAGTCAAACATCGATTGGATTTGGTTTCATAGCATGAACCGAAACTTTAAAAAAAAATGCTTAATTATCTGAAGATATTTCAAATTATGTTTCTATAACTCTTATAACTTTTTGTTTAGAATGTTATCTTAATAGTTTAAGTTTAGACAAATATGTTTCAAAGAATCCTATAATGTATTCCGTTTACTGATTTGAACTTATTTTTATTGAGAAATGAATTACTTTTTCAGTTCAGTTCAGAAAAATTATTATAGCATCTCAACTTTACAAAATTTCCAAAATTGGTTTAACTACTTCTTAAGGTACTTTTAAATTTTCTCTACTAAGCTCAGCTTGGTTTCATTCCTTTCAGATTGTATTTATATTTGTTTTCGGTTTGCAAAAAAAACATTCATGCCATCTTGGTTTACGGAACTCCCAAAATATCGTCATTTTCTCTATAAAAATATGTTTCCCAATAAATGATTTTTTATGCTAATGCTGATGAATTTTGAGAAACTTTGAATTGTTTTATTCTCTTTTCAAATTTATCTGTATTTTACTAAAAGGTAACATCCTGAAAATATTTTTTGAAGTTTATGTCCCTCGACTCTCACCAAAGTTGAGGAGTGAGGGCAAACAAATAAAAAGTAAAATAAAATTACAGACCACGGATTCAACAATTAAAAAAAAAGTGTTTTGAAATGCATTATACCCCTGTCCAGTTGTTTTGCAATCATGATTTTCCAAAATGTCTAAGTATTGACGAAAATTTTATTTTTGTGTGATAAAATTTAGTTTTGCGGTGCTGAACATTGTAGTTTTATAAAAGTTCAAAACAATTTTAAACGAGTACAAACAAGCTAAATATGATAATCAATGCAGAAAAAAAGGCATTTTAGATTGTTTTGAGTTGATAAGACGTCTATACAAAATTCCTATTTTCTAGGAATTTCTGGTGCCTTTGGTATGCCCAAAGAAGCCAATTGCATCATTAGTTTGTCCGTATAATTTTTCATAAAAATTTGGCAGCTGTCCATGCAAAAATGGAGAAACCGGGACCGACGTTTTACTTCACCATCCGATAGAAGCTCAGTGGATAAGGCGGGAATCGAACCCGCGTCTCATAGCATCATCGGGATCGGCAGCCGAAGCCGCTACCCCTGCGCCACGAGACCCACCTTCTCCTGTCTCGTCAGAGGCGCTGGAGCAGAAATCCCACGTTAGAGGAAGGCCATGCCCCGGGGGGCGTAGTGCCAATAGTTTCGTTTCGTTTTTTTCCATGCAAAAATGATTTATGAAAATTCGAAAATCTGTATCTTTGGAAGGAATTTTTTGATCGATTTGGTGTCTTCGGTAAAGTTGTAGGTATGGATAAGGACTACACTGAAAAAATATGATACACGGTTAATTTTTTTTGGTGATTTCTAATTTAACTTTTTGTCACTGAAACTTGATTTGCAAAAAAAAAAACTATTTTTATTTTTTTTACTTTTTTGATATGTTTTAGGGGACATCAAATGCCAACTTTTCAGGAATATCAGTCTGGCCAAAAAAATCTTTGACCGATTCATAAATTTTTAAAACAATACTGATTTAAAAAAAAATATTGGTCGCAAAAATTTTTGAACTTCATATTTCGAGGAGAAATTTAATTTGCACTCAAAAAGTACCATCGTGAAATTTTGATAAAGTGCACCGTTTTTATGTTATAGCTATTTATTTGGAGGTAAATTTTTTTTCAAGAGTGGGCAATCATGGGCACTAATTTCAACAAAATGAATAACTGCAACTATCAAAATAACGTTACTTAAACCACCTTAAGGTGGTTGGTGCCTTCCTCACACTCATGTTGTATTTTAATTTGTATTTACAAATTAATTTAAGAGTATTTATTTAATTTTTTTTAATTTTTTTTTTTCATTTGATTTTTAGAGCTATTGTTTTTACCATAACAGCAATTTTCTATTCTTTTTTTACCAACTCTCCAAAATAAAGGAGAAAAGAGGGGGCTGTAATTGAATTTGAAAATGCTGATATGCCAACATTAGGTGCATGATGGAATTGCATGCTGTCCCCCTAATCTTAGTAAACAATGTCTTATGAGTTGTTTATTTCAGTAAAAAAATCGTGTAAATCTTTGTCATTTAATGATATATTCAGCAACATAATTTATACAGACTTTTTCCAGAAGAGACGCAGTCACTGCATAAGCGCATGCTGCGCGACTCTCGCGCGTAAGCAAAAAGACCCGGCCTTTGAGGTTATGCCAAAATCACACTCTTTTGTAGCTACAAAAAAACGTTTTCATGGCATAACTTGAAAAGTACTTCACTAAACAGAATAAAATTTAATAGGGTCTTAGGGGACCCCAAAACGAACAGAATAAGGCGGATCCGGCCAAAATCGGTTCAGCCAGTTCTGAGATAATCGTGTTGAAAAAAAATCATGTCTACACATCCCCACAGACATTTGTTCAGAATTTTATCGATTTTATCGAGTCGATAGGTATACGTGAAGGTATATCTAGCTAGGAGGTGTATTTAAGAAAATCATTTTTCGAGTGATTTTATAGCCTTGCCTCAGTGAGGTGAGGAAGGCAAAAACTTACCTGAAAATGGCTATAACTTGAAAATGGTGCACTTTATCAAAATTTCACTAAAGTACTTTTTGATTGCAAATTTGATTTTTCATCGAAAAATGAAGTTCAAACATTTTAGCGACAAACATTTTTTTTTTTGAAAAATTCAGTATTGATTCAAAAATTCACAACTCAGTCAAAGATTTTTTGGACATTCCGAAAATTTCTGAAAAGTTAGCATTTGAAATCCCCTAAAACAGAAAAAAATAAAAAATAGTTTCAAAGACAAAAAGTGAAATTATAATCACAAAAAAATTACCGTGTATCATATTTTTTCAGTGTAGTCCTTATCCATACCTACAACTTTGTCGAAGACACCAAATCGATCAAAAAATTCCTTCCAAAGATACAGATTTTCGAATTTTCATAAATCATTTTTGTATTGAAAGCTGCCAAATTTTTATGGAAAATTATATGGACAAAATAATGATGCAAAATGGCTTCTTTGGGCATACCAAAGGCACCAAAAAAGTTTCAGACGGATAAAAAAATACAAAAATTGTAATTATAGAAAAAATACACCAATTTCGTAGATAACTGCTCAGTTCTTAAAAATACTAGTTTTTGAAATCATTGCTCAACAATTTAAAACCAGCGAAACAATTCAACTACCACATCGCCCCAAAGCCATAATTTAAATTCCACCAAATGCTGCAAATGGCAAAAAGTAATTCCCCACTCTCTAGCCCTTTGACTCGCCAAATTTCCAGCAAAAGGGCACGTTCCGGCCACATTCCTGCCTCCTTTCTGTACCATACTCCTACAATATGTTGCTGCAGTTTGAAAGAATTCAAAATTGCTCTTCCATTGGCAAAAATATTACCCCTCCAGCCCGAAACCCAGCCAGACGGAACAAATCCGGCACAATAAAATGCACTGCTTTATTTCCGCTTCCTCGTGAGGTTAGAAATCATATTCATACCCGCTCTAAAATGCGCAATTTTATTTCTACTTTCAGAGCCTTCGTCGACAACACGTACCTGCAGATCCTGACGCTGGACGACAACCCTGCCTTTTCGGAACTCCCAACGCGCCTCTTCCACGGTAATCCGAACCTGATCGACGTGTCGATGAGGAGGAATGCCTTGGTAACGGTGGACGCCGTCCAGTTTCCGCTGGACCGACTCCAGCGACTCAAGTTGGCGGGGAATCCGCTGGTTTGTAATTGTTCTATTCGGTGGCTTTGGAGGTTGGTCACGGGGACGGTGGACGAGGATGACAGTGATGGGGTGGGGCACGTTGGTGGGGACAGTTTGGCGAACATTACGACGGTGCTGGTGATCGACAAGGACGAGATTGGGTGCGATTTGAACGAGGACGGATTGGTTACGAGGAGGACGTTGCGGAATATGAGTGAGGGCGAGATGAACTGCCCGGCGCACTTGGTGACTATGCTGGGGGTGTTTGGGTGTGGCGTCGTTCTCGCGTTGATCACGGTTGCGTTCGTCTTCTACCGTCGGAGACTCCGCGCCAAGAAGAAGATTCTGCAGGAGCGCAAGAACGTCCACGAGCGGATCGTGCCGCAAAAGGTCGACAAGCTGGAGCTCGAGCGCTACCTCGCTCAGCAAGTCCTGGCCAACGACTACCGCGAGCTTAGACCGGCGGACGCCCCCATCCGGTACGACTCCAAGTGCTCGACGCAACCCCTGCACACCCCAGATCCGGAAGAGTCCGACCATTACGAAAACATCGACTACCTGCAGCACCAGCGAGCCCTCAGCCATCACTACAACCATCCGTACCACCAGAACCAGCACCCGCACCCGTACCACCAGCAACTTCACGGGCCAACGGCCCCGGCCATGACCCTCCAACACCCTGGACCGGGAGGATACCCGCAGAAGTACGGTCCGGGCCCAGGAGCCAACGCAACCCTTCCAGTGCCTCAGCATCAACAGCAGAGTCCAAATCAGCCAAGAAGCGGTCAGAAGGCGTACTCGCCCAACTTCTTCATCTACGTGGTGTATTCGCACTTTGTGCTGCTGCTGCTGATATTATGATGAGCTAATCGGAAACAGGGTGGTGAAGGTGGGGAGAGAAAGTCGTGCTGTGCTGTAAAAACTGTTGTAGGAGGATGTTTTGTTTGTTAGGTGAAGAAATTGATAAGAAAAAATGTTCGTTTTTTTCATGCTCCGTAAAAAATCACAACTGAATCAAACGCTCTTTAAAGCCATTTGCTACGAAAATTATAGTTGTAAGAAGACGGTTTCCAGGCTACATTACAAGAATTATACCTTTGAAATCTGGTTTTGGGTTCCAATTGAATTGCGACAGTTTAAACAAACGACTTTTCCTAAAGGCTGGAGAAATATGGTCAAAAATTCTGCCGCCGAGTTATACATTTTTTGAAAAATAGTGATTTTAGAAAGAAAAAAAAACGATATTTCATACATAACATTTTTTTAACTTATTTTTTATGTAAAATTTAATTTACAATTTAAAAGTACTTAACCGTTTTTTTTTTTTTTGTAATGGGCCCGATTTCAAGATATAACTACCGAAAGTAAGATTCCAGCAAATTATTATTGGCAGTTTCCCGAGCAGACGGAAATAACTTGGGAATAACATTTTTTGATATTGGAAAATACTAGGCCAATAACATTTTATGTTATTTATAACAGGATTTGTTATTCTACGGAATGAATTTTTTATTATTGGATTGTTATTGGAATAACAGACTAATAAAATTTTTGGTTATTCTTCGAACAAATCTTTGTTATTATTTTTTGTTATTTTAACAACTAATCCAAATCAAAAAATCAAATTATTCGCTCTACAGCATTGCCTTGGCGTTCACGATTGCGAGTCCTACCCTAAACTAGGTGTCCGGAAGCTTGATTGTTGAGGCAATTGCAAACCTCTTTTTACACCTAAAGCTTCCATCCACCCCGGGATTCGAACTGACGACCTTTGGATTGTGAGTCCAACTGCCTACCAGCGATTCCACCGAGGCAGGACCCAGAGAGACGACTCCTACACCTGGACTGAGCTAACGACCTAACCTCTAGGTTAGACCGGGGCCAACATTTACTTCCCTGTCCGACGGAAGGCGTGATCAGACAAATCTCGTCTCAAAATTTGCCACCGGGACCTTCTGGGATCAAACCCAGGCCGACTGGGTGAGAGGCAACCACGCTTACCCCTACACCACGGTCCCGTCAACTAATCCGATCATCCCAATAACAGTTAGAGGTATTCTTCCATAACAAAAAATGTTATTCCAAAGTTGTTTTGGCTTTCAACCAATATCAGACCAATAACAAATTTTGTTATGATAACTGTTATTTAACTCTTATGCAAAAATCGATTTTGCAGGAATATTCCATAACACTTTCTGTTATTTTAACAAAAATTGTTATTGAAATGGCATGAATTTTGTTATTACCGTATGCCCGGGTTTAAGATTTTATTAAATAGTGAAAGGGCCGAACATTCAATATTACGTCCTTTTAAAATGTTAATCTGGACGAAAAAAATGAAAATATTATTTTTGAAAAGATAAGAAAATTTCACAAATATTAGATACCCATATTTAAGTTGCAATATGGGTATCTAACGAAGCAAAATTTTGTTTGATATTTCACATTAATGGATTTTTTTTGTAAAACACGAAAATTTTCACAAAATACCGTATTTTTTCGAAAATATTCAAATTTTCATAATTTGCAATATGGGTATCAGACGAAGCGAAATTTTGCATGTTTTTTCACTTTATTGAAGTATTTTTGTAAAATATAAAATTTGTCACAAAATACCGTACATTTTAAAAATACTAAAATTTTCAAATTAACAATATTGGTAGCAAACGAAGCATTTCCTTCGCTTTTTTACTTTTTAGAGTTTTTGTTTTTGTAAAATGCTATTTTATTACAAAATTCCGTATTTTTCGAATTTTTTTTTTATTTGCAATATGGGTGTCAAACGATGCAAAATTGAGTATGTAACATACACAATTTAAATGTTTTCATGAAGCATACAAAATTTCGCTACGTTTGATACCCATATTGCAAATTTGTAAAATTTTAGTGATTTCGAAAAGATACGGTAGACATTTTCATATATAGCGCGCCCCCCCCGCCCACAGCAGCGAATCTCCCCAGGCCACCCGTCGATGGTGAGTTGGTCAGACCGCTAGCGAGACCCCGCCGCCCAATCCACCTAGCAAAATTACCCCAATTTGAGTCTTTTCGACAACTATACGCCCCCACCACCCGTATTTTTGACAAATTTAAATGTTAAGTTTTGTTCTCTCCAACAGATTTACTTCGAGATTAGATTAACCCCGCGACCACCAGACCCGATCTCCACATCTCTCTCACGCATCTCTTGCCCCATATATGCGCATATCTAGAGATGTTTATTGCCCACTAATCCCAAAAAACCCGCATATACTCGTGACAATCGTCCCCCCCCCACCGACTAAATGTGCCCGAAAAATCAGGACCACAAACATTTTACCCAATCCACACTAACACCATGAACCAAAATCATGGCATAAAATTCGGTGTAATCGCTTCGTTTCGGATATTGCCGCTCCATCGCCCATATTGATGTAACTACAAAAACGGTACTATTGAGTTAGCGCCATTACGTGCGTGTGTGTACACGAAAGTATAGTTAGCATCGCGCACTAACCTAGATCGATACAGAGTATGCTATCGTTTACCCCCATCCTCCATAAATTAAGCAACGTTGTAGATATTGCAAATTGCAAATTATGAAAATTTGAGTATTTTCGAATAAAATGCGGTATTTTGTGAACAACTTTGAGTACATATTTATACTTCCAAGCAAAATCAAAAATATAGTTTTAAAGAAAGCATTGAAAATTTAACTGGATATGTTGAATTAAGTCGATTTTAGAAAGATTTTAAAAACGAGTTATCGTCCATTATCTGCGATAATTCTTTTTTAAATAAACTTAAACGGCCATAATCACCAGAGCTGCATCGGATTTTTATCGCTGTTAATAACACAGATGAAAAGAATATTTGATAAATTAAGAACAGAAAATTTCATTTCAAATATCAAATTAAAAAAAAATAAAATTTTTAGGAAAGGCATTTGAAAAGAGCATATTTGAAAGGAAAGCAAAACTAGGCAAAATATTAAATCTATTGCTTAAAATTTGGATAATGCCAATATAAATCTGAGTAGATATGTTCGTCTCTTTCCTTTAATTTTTTTTCAAAAAAATTCAGGGGGGGGGAGAAATCATAACATTTTTCATAAATACTAAAATTTTCATTCAATTTCTTTGTAGAAACCATCTTTCAAAAAAATTTAGAAACTTTATTAAACGTTAAATACAGATTTTTTTTTAGACTTGAACCCTTAAAAAGTTCAAGAATTCATTTCCAAATTGTAAGCTAGTTAAGCTAGCTCAAAACATTTAACAGATAAATGACATTTTTATATCAATCAATATTTGACTTTTTTTTGAAAATCAGCGCAAAATGCATTTTTATTAATATTGAATTGGGGTAAAATATTATAAAAATAGCTCTTATTTTGATGACTGTGTAACTTGAAAAATACACATTAGGGTGAAAAGAAAAACTGAAAACTTTGTAAAATCGATTATTTAGGTAAAAATTAATAGCTGTGTCAAATCGGTCAGGGTTAAGGGTCGCTATTTATCGTTGAAGTTTGTATGGGACAATTTGAAAAAAAAATATGGGAAAAGCAAAAAAGTCAGAATTCCGCCAAAAGGTGCCGTTAAATGTGTCGGATCATTGTCAAGTGTGGGATTCTTACAATTTAACACCTAAACTCCCAAGCTCGAGAAAAAGGGGGAATTTGTATGGAAATTCCCCTTTTTCACGAGCTTGGGAGTTTAGGTTTTAATGACAAACAACTTTGTCGAAGACCGCAAAACGATCCGAGTTAACGCTGACGAGTTATTAACGATTTAAAGAAGACAACCCTTAACTGACTTCACTCAAAATTTTCACAGTTAATTATTTATGCCTAAGCCTAAGGAATCGAATCAAGGGATATTTCTGAGGTCATTTTTTTATTGCCACCCTAATACACATTCATTTTTATCGGTCATGGAATTTTCGTTGATCGTTGATATATTAACTTTTTCCTGAACCATTTTTAGTGCTATAACAACTAGATTTTTTTTCTCGATCCTATGATTTTTAATAATGAAAACCATGGCTTTAAACTTCGACTATGTTCGACTTACACAGAAAACAATAAGCTGAAATTTTATAACAAGAAGACAAGAAGGTTAATGTGTTTACCTGAACAGTCTAAAATTGCAAGAGAAAATCAAAGATCAAACAAATGTTTTCATTATTTACTAGACTTTGAAATTCTTGACTTTAAATTTCTAAAGATATTCCTTTTAATTATGTGCGAAGGGATTTAGGAGGAATCCCAAGATTTTCTAGATTGAAAGTAAGCTTTTGCTAATCGAAATCTAAAAAAAAATTGTTTAATCTTTTTCTCAGTTTAAGGTCCTCAAAAACTTTGATTTGGGATGGAAACCGTCTTCACTGTACCATAACAAAAAAAAAAGTTTATTCGTAACTCATTCACACGACACCAACGCTACATACAATCATCTTAAAACGGTAACATTAAACAACAAACAAACAAATAACAAAACAAAAGTTCATATATTCATCGCTAGCAGAAACAACAAAAAAGACACTTTACTCGTAAATGAAGATCACAAAATGTATAACATAACAAAAGAGAAACAGAAAACAGCAAACCCATAGTTGATAGATGCAAAACATGCAAAACTTAGCAAACAGAATGAAAGAATGAAAAAAACACAAGAAAAGGGATATATATTTAATCTATTTTGTACAGCCATTTTCATATATTTGTAAGTCGAAAATTTCAATCAAATTGTACATTCAGATGCAATAATATTAAAAATTAAAACTAAAAAGCATGCTAGAAAATAAGCTTTCATCTTTGTTGAAAACAATTACACAAAACAGAAAAAAACAAACTTTTGTGCGCACTTCCTTCCTTTGTTACCCGGCTATTTGTTTCTAGCTAAAACTTTGTTCTATAACGTTTTAATTTGCCATACTAGCGAATAAGTTGAAGGTGCTGAAACGCTCACACTTTTAAGGGTTAGGTTTACTTTGTTGGTTCGTTACTCCGTACTTATACACAAACTGAACAAAAAAAAAGGCAAAACTTTTCTAAACTGAGGACATATTTCGTAAGAGCAGAATGCATAATGTAAAATTAACACGCGAGAAAAAGACAACCCGAGCAGAAATAGGTAAGGAAATCATAGTTAAACATACCGTTAAATGGAAAACAAAACAACCGATTTCACTCATTAACAGTACTTTATGCTTAGTTTTTGTTTAAATGTTTACTTTTTGATATAATGAAATGAAAAACAACTAACTAAACAGGTTACGATATATTTATTAAATAATGAAATCCTTTAACAAAACATGATTGGATAACGCGGATAGAACGAAAAGGAAGAAGAAAAATCTCACTCACTCTGTTCAAACATAAGTTGTTATAAGACTGAATACTATTGCGCAAAATAAAGGATGAAAATTATAAAAATGCAGTGTTGTGGGTTATTGATGGCCGAAATTTCATAAAGCGGAGTTTGGTAAGTATCTTTCAAAAACATGTTTCATCAGTTCTCAAATTGACAAAAAAAATAATCAAAAATGTATACACGTATATATATCGATTCAAGATCAAATTCTTAGCCAAGGGTCCTAATTGCTCAAAATCAACCACTCCATTCGCGAGCACAAATAGCAGGCGACGCGATACTACCCTGATGAATTCCTACCGTTTATCACTTTCACACCATTCGCTCTCTCATATACTATCCTTCTCTCTCTGATCGGCTCAGTCTCCGAACGGCTCAGGCAGGCCGAACGTCACCGATCACTCTGAACTGAAAACATTTTTTCTCTGATGAGCTGCGTTATACTCATTGATTTGGGTTGCCTAAAATCAATGTTATCAGTTAAATTGTGCATTTATTTTGATTTTATAACATTATAGACACCATTCAAAGAAACTTCCACCAAGAAAAAATCAAATTGATGGCAAACTGAGGGCGTGAAGAGAAAAAGACTGCCGCGCTGACATTTTGTGAGAATGGCTCTACGCTGAGCATGTTAGTGTGTGAGTGTCGTCGAGCGACGGAGTAGGCAAATATTTTCACGATGTATTTGTTCGCTGAGTGAACAGTTCGGGCCACTCGCTGGCTGCTTGCGAGTCAAATTCGCTCATGAATGCTAGCGGGTTGGAATAGGCGACGAATGGATAGGCGATGAGTGAGTGATTTCTGTTCATTGAACCGAAAATCAGGACCCTTGTTCTTCGCAAATGTGGATGTGGGTGAACCTCCGTGATGATTTTTATTTTAGAAAGGCATTTGGAAGACCTTTCCGATAAGCAAAATTTCTGATCATATTTTATGCTGGGTTGCCATAAAAAATGGTCATGCAATGACCACTTAAGTGATATTTATGTACTTTTTGTAAGCCGAACTTATCTATATGTAAACAATGATCCGGTCCTAATTCCGACTTTATGTTGGTTAGGCAATCGAAGGAGCTTTCCAACGAGTCTAAAAGAAGACCTGGCAACCTTTTACCAAGTTATGATCACTTAAGGGTTATTCATAACTTTCCTATACTTTCAATTGAAATGATAATTTTAAAATGGGTCTTTCTTGTGAAGGAGGCTGCAACCACAAAGGAAGATTTTTATTATTTCATTTTTATCAACGAACTTTGCAAACTGAGAACTTATTCTGTGCCTAAAATTTGCAATATTTGACACAAAATTGAGATGAAATATTTTTTTTGCGGGGTGACTTGATTTGTTATTCATTTTTCATTTATTTTTTTCATTCTAAATTTTTAGCAGTAATGATGGATTATAAGGCTGGTACAAATTTTATTTAATGTTTTTGTCTCCCCTCCTTTAAAGTTGGCCCGAAAAATAAGGGGGCAAATTTTTTTTTCATAAAGCTTTTAAATTTCAATAGAAGTTTGAATGAAATCAGCTGAAATCAATTTAAAATGCATTCCCCTGCGTTTAGAATCATTTTTAGCATGTTTGGGTTGATTTAAAAATCTTCAGAATTGTTGAAAATTTTCGATGTTTATTATCGCGAAAAGTTTTTTTTCTCTCAAATTTTTGTTTTCGTCAAATCCTACATTTTTTTTAAACTAATGATTGCAAAACAACTGAACTAGTGAACAATGCATTTAAAACACTTTTTCCATGCAAGTGTTGAAAACATGGCTTGTTATTTCAATATTTATGTTTTGTTTTTTAACTTTGTGTTCAGATTTCTGTATCAGGAATAAGATAATACAAAATGTTTCAGGGTTAGAACTTTTCCATGCTTGGTTTAAAATTACTATTGAAAACAACTAATTTATGTTTATACACAAATTATAAAATTTAAAAGTATCGTTCAAATATTTTGATCACACAAAACAACTAGGATGTATCGACAGTAAATTACATTAGGTTTAAAATGTCATTGATTTTTTCCGTTCCTTTAAAACTTTTAATATTTTTTTTCATTCAAATCTTTGCATTTTTTGAAAAATAATAATCGGAACACATTTCAGCTAAACCATTTTTTAAACAGAGTTTGATCTTCCAAGAAATCTTAAAAATATTTTTTTCATTAATTTTGGATATTCCATGTTAATGTTAATTCTTTTTTTCTGATAATGGTGAGATTTATCTAGAGCGTCTTTCCCGAGGTTACAATTTTTTCTGATCTTGTCTCCGATCTATATTTTGGAACCAAATTGTATAGGACAGCAACTTTAATAATTCAAATAAGTGTAAAGATCAAACCTTGAATGCATGTTGATCTCAGGTATTTTTTGTTGAGAAGTATTTTTTTATCAAAGTGTTTGGACAGTTAGTTAAATGAACTCTCCACAATCATATTTTTTTAAACTTGCCTCTGTGACCAAATTGAGAGATTGTGGTTTGACACATAAAGTAAAAAGCTCACTATTTTAAATAAATTATAATTAAAAATTGTCATTTTATCTTTGCGAAAAAAAAATCAAAAAATGCTGAAAAATGATTGTGATCATATGGTAAGATTTTTTTTCAAAATTAAATCATATTTCTGAACATCCTGACCAAAATCTACAAATTTCCCGAAGTTACCAAACAGATCATAAATTCTCTTCTCAAGTACATACAATATTTTCAATTTTTTTCATAGAACATAAGGAAGACACATTGTGGAAATACTTGTATGAAGGAGCCAGTAATGCAAAATTGCTTTGTTGGACATGAGCATCAGCAATAATAAATTTAAATTCGAATATTTCACAAAATGCCAAAACAAAGTTTCACCTTTTTAAAATAGAGACACAAGTTTGATTCTTTTTCTAAAAAATCATGTCTAAATTCAAAACGATTTTTTTATTACAATAAACTTTTAATATAATCTTGTAAAATAGACATGACTAAATTAGATAGCATACATTAAAAGGTGCTTTGTCACTCTTCAAGTTTCAATCAAGCTGTCAAATCAAGCATCAAGACCTTGCAAGAAAAGGTTGAATTAACTTAAAAATATTGCATAATAAAAAAAATGCAAACTAAGTCGAGCTTTTGTGATGAATGAATGATTTAAACAACAGCCTTTCAAAATTTGATATGCTTTCAAATATCGTTTTTTGATCAAACATGTTTCCAAAGTGATTTTCATTATCTTGAAAAGTCTTGTTGTTCGAATGGAACATTGATTTGATAGCTCAATTCTAACTTAGATAGTTAAAATTTTCCTCTCCACATAAGCTCTCACATGCTATCTGCTTGAACAATCCTAAATCAATTGTCAGATTCTGTAGATTGGATTTTTGAATGAATGTCTAGTAGATTTTTTTTTTTAATTTCAGAAAATATACATCAATGTTTTGTTCAAATAAAAAAAATGTACGTAATATGTTACATGATATCTCCTTCAAGCTTCACCTACATTGTGCACCTCCTTCTCAAACAAAAAAGAAAAATCAGCACTAAAATGCAACAACAGAAAACCCCTCCAAGCTCCACATTCCCAGTTTCAGCTTCTTCCCAACAATGCTAACAGCGAATGCAAAGTCAAACAAACGCAAAATTGCAGTTTACTGAAGCAAAAATGCATCGAATCGGATTTGCTTCCGGGACCAACTTTGCTACCTTTTTTTTGCTACCTCCCCAAAGAACAGGAGGGAAAAGTCACTCCCCCTGTTTTTGTGCATACCTTCCTACCATTGGAAACTCTCTGTTTCCAATGTTAACTTTCGAGTGCATGGAAAACAAGAAAAGCTACCGTGAGTTGGTAACTTTTGCGTCTGTGTTCTGCAAAGAAACACAGAAGCTTTACTCGTTTGGAATTGGAACAATTTTAAATCAATATTTGCGCAATCGGTAGGAAATTTTCCTCGATGAACACGCTGCGAGTGAGACTTTGCTCCATTTTTTCCTTTGGACAATTAAATATTAATGGGGGAGAGCTTGAGATTGCAATCGGTGTGACAAAACAATCAAACAAAGAAAAATAGGAGCCGAGTTTTCCCTAAACAAAGTCCTCAGCGATTAAATCGATTGATTGTTACCTTTCTTTTCGGTGTGGCAGAGTGTGAGTGTGCAAACACGGAGGGAAAATCGTTTTTTGCATATCAAAAACGCACTCACAAAGACACACAACACGCAATTATTTGGGAAATTTCCCCCTCCCAAACAAGGACAAATTGAGCTGTTCGTTATTTGTTCCTGCGCTCGCAGTGCTCAATGAATAAAGGAAAAACTTACTTGTTCTCTGTTTTTCCTTACTGAGGGAGTAAGTATTGTGTGCATTTGTGTTACGAAAATGAGCGAATCGTCTTTTAAACTTTGGATTATGGTGGTGTGTGTTGTTTTGGGTGGTAAGAGTTTAATGTGTGATGTTAGTGAAGGGTGGGGGGTGTAGGGTTTTGGGAGGGGGGGTTGTGGGGGAGTATGGGTGGTGGGTATTTTTGTATGTGGATAATTGGTTGGGAGGGAAAAATAAAAAAAAATAAGGGGGGTATTTGTTGGGGTGATAGTTGGGGAGTGGATCTGGTAATGGGATTATTGGTGGTGGAGTATGGTTGGTGTGAGGTTGTGGGGGGATGTTATTGTGGATTTTGGGGAGTAGTAATATGGTTTTTTTGGTGAGGGGATGTGAGGGGTGTTGGGGGGGGTTTGGGTGGTGGTTGTATGGGTTGTGGGGTGGTAGGAGGTGTTTGTTGTTTATGGTGTTTTTTGTGAAAATTTTATTTTTTTGGTTATGGGAGGTTTTTAATTTGTAAAAGGGTTTGTAAATTAATATGGGAGTTTATGGGAGGGGTTTAGTTTGGGAGAATTAAGTTGGAGTGTTAGGTGGGTGAGGATTTATAATGGTTTGGTTTAAATTTGGTTTTTTTGTGGTGGGGTGGGATATGGGTTATGGGTTGGTAATTATTTTGGTGGGAAGGGGGGTATTGGAAGGGGTGGTTTAGTTTTGAATATATGTTGGGATTATTTAAGTGGAAGAGGGAGAGGGGGTGTAGTTATGGTGTGGTTAATGATTGAGGTGGTATTTTGATATGGATGAGTGTATGTATGGGTGGTGGGAAGTGTTATGGGGAGATGAAGGTGAGTGATTGGTTTAATGATATTGGGGGAGGTGAGGAGGGTAAAAGGTGGTGGAGGGTGGGGGGGGTTGGGTGGGATGGGGGGGTTATGGGGTGGGTGTTTTTTGTGAGTTGATGGGTTTTTAAAAGTTTTTTATTGGTATGTTATTTTGTTTTTGTGATTTGAAATGTGGAGTTGGAAAATTAGGGGTGGAAATGTTTAGGGTTGTTGTGGAGGGAGGGTAGTATATGGTTGTTATTTATTATGTGAAGTTGTGTATTGATTGGATTGATGAGTTTGTTTTGGGAGTATGGTTGGTTTTTTATTAGTGGGTAGGGGGGGTTTTATTTTAGTTGGTATTTGGAAGTTTTGATTTTAGGATATTTGGTTGATTGATTGGGTGTTGGTTTTTGTTTGTGGTGGGAAGGGGGTGGGGTTGAGTTTTAAGATTTATTTATGTGGTATGGTGTGGAGGATTTGTTGGTTTTTTTTGAGGGATTGTTATTGGGTTTTTTTTGGTGGGGGGTGGGGGGTGTGTTGGGGGGGTTGATTGGTGTTGTGATAAGGGTATGTTTTGGTAGGGTGTATTTTGTTGGGTTTGGTATATTATGGTTATGTTTCTGGATTATTTGTGGTTGTGTAGGATTAATGAGAAATGTTTGTAGAGTATTAGAGGTTTAAGTGTGAATTTAATATATATATTATAAAGATGTTAGGTTATGAGGTAGTTTTAGTATGGGTGGATTTAGGTTTTTTAAGTGGTATGTTTGTGGGGGAAAGAAAGTTATAGTTTGATGGGTGTATGGAGGAAATTGGATGGAAGTGATTAGTTTTTTTTTAGTAATTGAATGATGATAAGTTGTGGGTCAATTTAATGTTTTTAGGTAATAATTGTTTTTAGCTATCGCAGTTTAAGTGGAAAAAGCGATTTTTTGCCGTTTTCGTAATTTTCCCGTTTTTGCGCGCGGCGCGTCAAAAAACTCAGTTTTTATTTTCAAAAAACCGGAGATCGGGATATTGAAAACATAACTTCACAATTTTTTTATGTAATGTAAAATTTTCAGAGGTTTTTGATAAAAATATTTTCAGACATAGGCTCTTTGGTCCCGAGACCTTCAAAAGATCATATTATGTTTTAATTTGATCTTTTCAAATGTTGGGCTAGATATTTGAAACTTTTAACTATTTTTCCTTAAAAACCTATGTTATACCCTTTTGTTTACGCTCACAGCTAAAATCGGTTGAAATGGTGTGGATTTTTTGAAAAATGTGTTTTTCGCCAAAAATTGCCATTTTTTGGTAGGTCACCCTAATGACCAAACAAAAAAAAAAATACGGGTCTAATTATTTCGGTCAACGAACCCCCAGAAAAATGTTGAGCCCGATCGGAGAACTTTTTTTTCGAACCATGCTGTTTTCGTGGAGAATTGCTGTATAGTTATTCACCCATACTCACAAAAAAGTTCAAGGGAAACAATTGAAAAAAAAAAAACAATTAAGTGACTTAATGAATTCAGTTAAGCCATTAAACTTATTTACCACAGTAGTTATGCTCTCGACTGTTACTCTACAATTTTGGATTTGGTTTTCGGCTTTCAGTCATTTAGCAGTGAAAACAATGTATTGTTTCAATTTCCGACGTTTCGGCAAATTTATTGCCTTTTTCAAGGATTCTAAAAAATATTTTTTTTTTTTTTTTTTTGTTTTCACTGCTAAATGACTGAAAGCCGAAAACCAAATCCTTATTTACCACTGAAAAACCTTTGCCAAAATCATGTTGGAATCTTATATCAAATATTCAATCAATGCAGTGTGACAAAATGAAACAGAACCATTACTTACGCTGGCCATAATCGTAATGATTAGGCTCTATTTTATATTTGTGTTAAATTAGATGTGACCTCTTGTTTGATAAATACATAAAAATAAAAATCTTTTGATTCATATTTTTTTTTATGACAATGTTAGTCAAAAGCATTCAATATTTTCAAGGATTTTGAATGTCTCAAATAACCTGTTAATTCTCAAATAGACTGATATTGCGAAAAGAACATTAAATTTAAAGTTAGCTATTAAAGATGAATGAATTCCCTACTTTTAACAAAAAAACACAAATTCCCAACTTGAGTGGCCACCCTGTTATTTAAATTTATTTTTCAATTATTGTGAATCGGTTAGACTTGTTTCTAAAGAAGTTTGAAAAAAAGTACTTGGGTAGGCCACACAATGTACTGTACTGCATGTACTTTCCTCCAACCTGCAAATCGTAAACTTTGCTAAAAATTCATTAGAAAAAGATTTTTCTTGAAATATCAGTTTGAATCAAATTGAATGGAAATCAATTTTAAAACATGATTTTATAAAAAGAAACATATAATTTGAAAATTTATCTACAACAGAAGCCAAAAAAAAATTAAAGATATTTTACCAATTTTTATAATTAAATTTTCCATGACATTTTGATTTTTGAAGCTTTATTCTTCATTCTAAAATTTGTTTACTGGACTTGAAGTGCATACTTATGATCAATAATGTTGACGAACTATTTTTTTCTTTTTGTAAAACCTATAAAATGTCAACAATATATCAGATAAAAAATTTCAAATTGAAAACATATAAATCTATGAACAAACTTTGGATTTGTTAAAGAGATGATAACAAGCACTATTTTTAACTTTGAAACAAAAATGTATGGAATAAAAAAATATCAAAAAAAAAACATAAAAATCCATAACATTTCTGAACTATTACAAATTCGTTTTTATTATTTGTTTTTATTTAGATGAATTATTGATTTTTTTAATTTGATTGATTTTCAATCACGACTTTGCCAAAAACAATCCATCCCTCATCCTCTCCTCGATTTGAGAAACCGTTCATAGCACTTGTCTATGGGACTTTTTCTCAAAACCTCGCTTCACAAGCTGAATATTGTTCTTTTGTAGAACATAACAAAGCTGTAAAACATGATCCTGAAAAGTTAATAGCGATTTAAAAAAAAGTAATTTTTGTATGAAAAACATTTTGTTCACCAGCTTTAGGCTCGGGTATCAATAAGTTAATCTCAACCAATTTCGCTTAAAATTTACACAGATGCTTAAAATAACCCAAAAAACCGTTTTCCGCTTGTGGAGCAGGGGGTCATTTTTTCTGGGCACCCTGATGGACAGCCCCTGTTTTGTATGTAAAAAGCAATCATACTAGCTTATTTGGGCATTAGCAATCGATCGTTATAGAATATCTAGACCAAATTGGTTATAGCACTAAAATATTTTATTTTCTAATATTCAAATGCATCTTCCAGTTAAAAAAAACAAAAACATACATTTCTTCCACAAATTGGAACCTGTTGATAGATTTAAGCTAAGAGTAGTCAATTTTGTTAAGGTCGTAGATGATTGAACAATTAATCATGAAAAATACTTCTGCAAACAACATGTAGGAACCATATTTTGATTGATGCATTCTGAACGATGAATGCTTATGGAAGCACATAATTGTCTCCTAATTTTACAAATTGGTCCTAATAAAATTAAAATAACTCGCAGCTATATCTAAGTTTGATATCGAGGTACGGAAAACGAAAAGTATTTGAGTTGCCCTAGGACTAGGATATCTCAATGTTTATTTCTAAAATCATTTCAGCATTCAACCTCAAATAAACGCTAATGCTCAGGATTCAGTTATGCTAGAAATCTAGTGAAGTTCTCGAGACTTCAAGGAGCCAATAGCACACCTTTTACTGACAACATGACTTCTTGCATTCTTGGCACACTAGTGGTAATCCGGGAAACGGTTGGGGAGAGAGATGTACCACCACTTGGTGGCCAGAACAAACAACGTTCCAGGAGTATGACTTTTGCTGTTAAAAGAGATCCCTCTGCAGAGAAACGAGCTTGGACAATTTATTTAAAGTGACTTAGTGAATTTTGGGAATAATTTTGATATAATTTTTGAAAAATCGTAGTTTGGCTAACATTTAACAGTAAAATTTTGTCTTTTATGAAATAACTTGTACCAAATGTTGGTAAATTTTAAAGTGTAAGTACCCTTATGGTACTCCCCTCGCCAGAACACGTTGCAGTTAATCATAAATCTTGTTTGCCGCTGCTTTCGGAACGCGCGCCAACTATTAAAAACAACGTTGGCAAAGTAGAACACAGCAGTTGTTCTAGTACTAGCCAAGTACCGTGTGTGCCGCTCTACACTGGAGCAGAAAGTTGAAAAATAAAACATTAAAATAAAAGAAAAAAAATACTCGCGCTCTTTCTCTCATAAAAGTGAGCACAGCAGGATCAAAACCCGGGGCGCAAACCATCCTGGGCCACTTAATTTCCAACGGCTCTAGAACTCTAGCTCTAGAGCAATGTTCCTGCGGTGATGTTGGCCGTGCCGAAGCCACTTCAGCTTCAGAGAGCAATTCCGCAGAGCAAAGCCAAGGGCACTTTGGTCTGGAAAAGCTGCGGGATTGGTGCCAGTGGTGCTTTGAAGTGGGCAATAAAACTTTCAGCGCAAGGGATGTTTCTGAACTACAAACATATTTTCGCGAGTGAGGCTGCATGGTGGGGATTCCAGGTGAGTCAGGCTTGACTTGTATCGATTTTAGAGGGAAAGTTTCTGGAACATGTGAGTTAATTGAGGATTAAAATCACCAAGACGATGATATTTTTGAAAATGTGGTATTTCTGTAATTTATCATTTTAGATCTTATGGCCTGATGAACAAATTCGTATTAAAAATCCTAACAGCTACCATTAAACTTGACAAACTAGTAAAATTTTCAGTTTTTTTTTTCGAAATTTTGGCATTTGAAATTTGAAATCAGAAACAAGACCTATAGAGTTAGAGTTGCAGCTAGAGTCAATCTGCTTATAATTCATCAAATGAAATAATTGTTCAAACTACCCACAGTGGCTACAATCAAATCTTTATCCCTTATAAAAGCTCACTATAAATAAATTCATCACAGTTCAAAGTTCGTCCAGCTCATTGAGGTCCGTTTCCAATAATGGGAGCCTTTTAGGTCCTCTCACCATCCAAAAACGAATCCTCAAAACTTTTCTCTTCCAAAGCACTCTCACACACACACAGAAAAAAAAAGATGAATTTTGGAATGTTGAAAATTTGGTAGGTTGAATATTACCTCTTTTATTGAGTAATATTACATAAAAAATGTGTAAAAATGTGAACCTTATGAATATTCATCAAAAACTGATGAAAATTCATCATTTTCTGGGGTTAAATTGATCATTTTTTTCGACACAAAATCTGTCACCATTTCCTGATGAATATTACCATTATTTTTTTTCTGTGCAGACAAAAAAACATACTCCCATTCATGTCGCCGTTTCGAATTGATCCCTTCCCTAATGGAAAAGTTGTGCCATCCCCGATTGTTTCCTGTTGCCTAAAAGCCTACCTTTGGGCTCCA
Organism: Culex pipiens pallens; assembly: GCF_016801865.2. Taxonomy (NCBI): domain Eukaryota; kingdom Metazoa; phylum Arthropoda; class Insecta; order Diptera; family Culicidae; genus Culex; species Culex pipiens. The sequence continues at coordinate 148,650,001 of NC_068938.1, forward strand.
CCAGCCAGCAGTGCGCCATCTAATGGTCGTATTATGTACACAGAAAAAAATAATGTAAATTTGGAAGCTTTAATTTTGGAAGGTTGAATATTACCTCTTTTATGATGTAATTTTACCTCAATTTAGACTGAAAAAGTGACATTACAACAGAAAAGTGGTAAAATTACACATTTCCAGAGGTAAAATTACACCTTTTTTCTGACATAAAAGATGTACCCCTTCCCAGATGTAATATTACCATGATTTTTTTTTCTGTGTAAGAAGCAGGCCTTTTTCTCCCGTTTCTGCACTGCGACAAGTTTCTGTCGGTTCGTTTTTTGTCTTATTTTGCCAATTGGAATAATCGGTTCTTGTTACTTAATCAAGCAAGTGATCAAAAATTCAACAATGCTTTTGAGCAATCGTAGACAGAATGGGATCACCTTTTTATGTAATCAAATGGCTAGACAAAGAAGGGAACACGTAATTTTCTAGGGTGACCTTTTGGAGCCCTTTCGTCGAGAAGTGCACTTTGGTATTCATGATGAAACAAGAACGATTGCGAGGTTTTTTGAGTAAAATGGTTTGGTTTGAATGCCTTAATTTGCTTGTTTTTGCGTTATTTTTAGAATTATTTCTTTTCTAATAATTCCACAACTTTGCATTAATAATTTTGATCTCAATATTTAAAATTGATAAAGTTTCTTTTTTTAATGTTTAATGTTTAATGTTTAATGTTTAATGTTTAATGTTTAATGTTTAATGTTTAATGTTTAATGTTTAATGTTTAATGTTTAATGTTTAATGTTTAATGTTTAATGTTTAATGTTTAATGTTTAATGTTTAATGTTTAATGTTTAATGTTTAATGTTTAATGTTTAATGTTTAATGTTTAATGTTTAATGTTTAATGTTTAATGTTTAATGTTTAATGTTTAATGTTTAATGTTTAATGTTTAATGTTTAATGTTTAATGTTTAATGTTTAATGTTTAATGTTTAATGTTTAATGTTTAATGTTTAATGTTTAATGTTTAATGTTTAATGTTTAATGTTTAATGTTTAATGTTTAATGTTTAATGTTTAATGTTTAATGTTTAATGTTTAATGTTTAATGTTTAATGTTTAATGTTTAATGTTTAATGTTTAATGTTTAATGTTTAATGTTTAATGTTTAATGTTTAATGTTTAATGTTTAATGTTTAATGTTTAATGTTTAATGTTTTATGTTTAATGTTTAATGTTTAATGTTTAATGTTTAATGTTTAATGTTTAATGTTTAATGTTTAATGTTAATGTTTAATGTTTAATGTTTAATGTTTAATGTAATCCAGTAAACATCAGAAAAACATATAAACCAAAAACCATAAACCAGAAACCATAAACATAGAAAACCATAAACCATAAACCATAAACCATAAACCATAAACCATAAACCATAAACCATAAACCATAAACCATAAACCATAAACCATAAACCATAAACCATAAACCATAAACCATAAACCATAAACCATAAACCATAAACCATAAACCATAAAACATAAAACATAAAACATAAAACATAAAACATAAAACATAAAACATAAAACATAAAACATAAAACATAAAACATAAAACATAAAACATAAAACATAAAACATAAAACATAAACCATAAAACCAGAAACCATAAAACCATAAACCATAAACCATAAACCATAAACCATAAACCATAAACCAAAACCATAACTCATAAACCATACCAGTAAACCCGCTCCCCAGCCTACCACCCTTAAAAACCAAAACACAAGCAACCACCCAACACACCCCACCGAGCTTTGACCCCTCGCCCGCCCATCAACCCACCCATAAACCAGTCCCCAGACCCCGGCAAATCGACAGCCATTTTTTGCCGTTTTGCTCATTTCGGAAAGAACACAACCAAAAAGTGCCGCTGCCAACCGACAGCCGCCACGATTTTTCGTCGGCCAAATTATTTATTTATTTATGGCCTCATCTCGCCCAAAACGCCAAAGATTAAAATCGGAGCGCACCCGTAAAAAGGACCACACGAAATTGGCGGCCCCGCTGCGTGTGACTTTGGTGCACTTTTCTGGACAGCGCTTCTGGTGCCACTTTTTTTTTATTTTTCGATCATTTTGGACTCTGGAGTGGTCAATTTTTCAATCGACGAAAAAAAGAGCAAGCAGTTTCCCTCCGTGTTTGCTGATTTATTGCCGCGGTCACGTAAGTCGAGTCAGCAATTGGCAAATAAGGAAATTATTACTCATTTCGTGCGATTCGGTGATTAATCAGTTAATCAATTTTAGATTTTTCAACGCAAAAGGAGGAAATAAATCTGCCATTGGAGCAGAGTGTCACCCAAGGGGGCAAATATAAGCGAAATTATGTTGCTGGAAACAAAAAGTGCGATGACAAATGCGTGATTAATTGGAGGAAAGTCAGACTACAAAATTGAGAAAAAAACAAGAAACTAAAGCAACTAAAGCAACTAAAGAAACTAAAGAAACTAAAGAAACTAAAGAAACTAAAGAAACTAAAGAAACTAAAGAAACTAAAGAAACTAAAGAAACTAAAGAAACTAAAGAAATTAAAGAAACTAAAGAAACTAAAGAAACTAAAGAAACTAAAGAAACTAAAGAAACTAAAGAAACTAAAGAAACTAAAGAAACTAAAGAAACTAAAGAAACTAAAGAAACTAAAGAAACTAAAGAAACTAAAGAAACTAAAGAAACTAAAGAAACTAAAGAAACTAAAGAAACTAAAGAAACTAAAGAAACTAAAGAAACTAAAGAAACTAAAGAAACTAAAGAAACTAAAGAAACTAAAGAAACTAAAGAAACTAAAGAAACTAAAGAAACTAAAGAAACTAAAGAAACTAAAGAAACTAAAGAAACTAAAGAAACTAAAGAAACTAAAGAAACTAAAGAAACTAAAGAAACTAAAGAAACTAAAGAAACTAAAGAAACTAAAGAAACTAAAGAAACTAAAGAAACTAAAGAAACTAAAGAAACTAAAGAAACTAAAGAAACTAAAGAAACTAAAGAAACTAAAGAAACTAAAGAAACTAAAGAAACTAAAGAAACTAAAGAAACTAAAGAAACTAAAGAAACTAAAGAAACTAAAGAAACTAAAGAAACTAAAGAAACTAAAGAAACTAAAGAAACTAAAGAAACTAAAGAAACTAAAGAAACTAAAGAAACTAAAGAAACTAAAGAAACTAAAGAAACTAAAGAAACTAAAGAAACTAAAGAAACTAAAGAAACTAAAGAAACTAAAGAAACTAAAGAAACTAAAGAATCTAAAGAAACTAAAGAAACTAAAGAAACTAAAGAAACTAAAGAAACTAAAGAAACTAAAGAAACTAAAGAAAGTAAAAAAACTAAAGAAACTAAAGAAACTAAAGAAACTAAAGAAACTAAAGAAACTAAAGAAACTAAAGAAACTAAAGAAACTAAAGAAACTAAAGAAACTAAAGAAACTAAAGAAACTAAAGAAACTAAAGAAACTAAAGAAACTAAAGAAACTAAAGAAACTAAAGAAACTAAAGAAACTAAAGAAACTAAAGAAACTAAAGAAACTTTTTTACTTGTTTACTTGTTTACTTGTTTACTTGTTTACTTGTTTACTTGTTTACTTGTTTACTTGTTTACTTGTTTACTTGTTTACTTGTTTACTTGTTTACTTGTTTACTTGTTTACTTGTTTACTTGTTTACTTGTTTACTTGTTTACTTGTTTACTTGTTTAGTTGTTTACTTGTTTACTTGTTTACTTGTTTACTTGTTTACTTTTTTACTTGTTTACTTGTTTACTTGTTTACTTGTTTACTTGTTTACTTGTTTACTTGTTTACTTGTTTACTTGTTTACTTGTTTACTTGTTTACTTGTTTATGTGTTTATGTGTTTATGTTTTTCTTTTTTCTACTTTCGGATTTAAGTTGATTTTATCTTGTTGTTTTTTATCAGAGTTTATTTCTGAAGGATTAAGTTGGAGGTTGCTTAGTTTCTTCTGTATTTTTGTAATTTTCAAATGATATTTTCCGATTATTCAATATTCAGTTTAAGTTCTGTTTTTTTTTATTCTGAATGATTTTGACAGTTTCTTCAACAGGAAAGACTACTTCAACTGGAAAGTTTCCAAAAATCAATTATGCTGCAAAATGGAAAACTTTCATTAATTGAAATCGATAAGCTCAATTGAAAAGAGTCAAACTTGTTGCCATAAGCCCCCTTGAAAAATCCCAAATTTTCGCAACAACTTTCCGCTGGAAAACTTTCCACGGCTTGTTAGCCCTCCTCTGTCGCATAATGAATTTATAGTTTCTCGATAGCTCAACCGAGGGGGGGCGCGTGAAAAGTTTTCCGCATTTCCCCACTCAACTGGCCAGACCGTCTGAGCTTTCCACGATTCACTCAGAAAGTCGCCATCATTAAGCGCATAATCAAAATGTCGTTAGCGAGGGCATCCAACTTTGCGAGGCTTTTCCCTTTTGTTGGGAAGATGGAGAAGGGAAGGAAAAGTGAGGAATTTTCCAATACTTGTTGTTCTTTTTGAATTCTTCCGGTGGTTGTCGAGACTGGAAAGGGGTGATTTCAAATTTGAAGTTTTTCTTAGGGTGTAAGTTGTTACTAGAAGATTTTGCAGTGTTTTCAACTAAAATTTAGTCATATTTGGCAAAATTTTAATCTCAACTGGAAACTTTTTGAATCAATCAATTACATAATGTTAAGATGAAAACAACAAATGATATCGATGAACCACCCTAACAGACCATTTAAGAACAGCTGCTCAAAACTCAAAACCGATTTGCCCCAAAAGAAATAATAGTTATTCTTCAAAAACGGCTGGCAAACGAGCTGATGTGTCCTCCCGATATTCACCACGGAGACATTCCCTTCAGCCCTTCCCTTTCTCTAGAAAGGAAAAAAAAACCCATAAAAATCAGTGGCCAAACCGTAAAAATCTGACTGCCGCCGTTATCACAATCTTGATTTTTTACTGCTGGCGGCGCGCGCGTGCTTATTTCCAAACTCATAACAGTAAAGATTGCTTGGCTGCCCTTTTTTCCAGAACAACGACCGCCGAGGGAAAGTTGGCCAGGGCTAAGGGCTCGGAAAATTGGTTGGTGGAAAAATCGGGGGGTTTCGCAATTTTGAGGAGTGTTTAAGGAGAAATAGACCTTGAAGTACATGCGCAATTTGTTCAATTAGAAATTGGGGTTGATTAATGCAATTTAAGGGTGCTTGAAACTTTGAAAAGTTTGGCCAGTTCTCAAAGATTCAAAGATTCAAAGATTCAAAGATTCAAAGATTCAAAGATTCAAAGATTCAAAGATTCAAAGATTCAAAGATTCAAAGATTCAAAGATTCAAAGATTCAAAGATTCAAAGATTCAAAGATTCAAAGATTCAAAGATTCAAAGATTCAAAGATTCAAAGATTCAAAGATTCAAAGATTCAAAGATTCAAAGATTCAAAGATTCAAATATTCAAAGATTCAAAGATTCAAAGATTCAAAGATTCAAAGATTCAAAGATTCAAAGATTCAAAGATTCAAAGATTCAAAGATTCAAAGATTCAAAGATTCAAAGATTCAAAGATTCAAAGATTCAAAGATTTAAAGATTCAAAGATTCAAAGATTCAAATATTCAAAGATTCAAAGATTTAAAGATTCAAAGATTCAAAGATTCAAAGATTCAAAGATTCGAAGAATTGAAGAATTGAAGAATTGAAGAATTGAAGAATTGAAGAATTGAAGAATTGAAGAATTGAAGAATTCTAGATTAAATTTTCAAAACAACCTATCCCTCATGGGTTTCCTATGCAGATAGGGCCTTTTGAAAATTTAATCGAGAATTGAAGAATTGAAGAATTGAAGAATTGAAGAATTGAAGAATTGAAGAATTGAAGAATTGAAGAATTGAAGAATTGAAGAATTGAAGAATTGAAGAATTGAAGAATTGAAGAATTGAAGAATTGAAGAATTGAAGAATTGAAGAATTGAAGAATTGAAGAATTGAAGAATTGAAGAATTGAAGAATTGAAGAATTGAAGAATTGAAGAATTGAAGAATTGAAGAATTGAAGAATTGAAGAATTGAAGAATTGAAAAATTGAAGAATTGAAGAATTGAAGAATTGAAGAATTGAAGAATTGAAGAATTGAAGAATTGAAGAATTGAAAAATTGAAGAATTGAAGAATTGAAGAATTGAAGAATTGAAGAATTGAAGAATTGAAGAATTGAAGAATTGAAGAATTGAAGAATTGAAGAATTGAAGAATTGAAGAATTGAAGAATTGAAGAATTGAAGAATTGAAGAATTGAAGAATTGAAGAATTGAAGAATTGAAGAATTGAAGAATTGAAGAATTGAAGAATTGAAGAATTGAAGAATTGAAAAATTGAAGAATTGAAGAATTGAAGAATTGAAGAATTGAAGAATTGAAGAATTGAAGAATTGAAGAATTGAAGAATTGAAGAATTGAAGAATTGAAGAATTGAAGAATTGAAGAATTGAAGAATTGAAGAATTGAAGAATTGAAGAATTGAAGAATTGAAGAATTGAAGAATTTAAGAATTGAAGAATTGAAGAATTGAAGAATTGAAGAATTGAAGAATTGAAGAATTGAAGAATTGAAGAATTGAAGAATTGAAGAATTCAAATCTCACTAAAATCTGGCATAAAAAAACTCCGCATTGAACGCTTCACAATCAACTTACCAGCTGACTTTCAAGGAAAAACTTAAAAAGCTGCAATAAAAAGTGCACCAAAGCGTTTATAATCCCATCCATCAATTCGCTTTTCCGGACAAAGAGAGCAAAAACTTCCACCCTCAACCTTCTTCTTTTTCTCCTTGAAAATTTTCCTCCCACGCGCTCAGCGGATCAGCGCCAACTTGGATCGCGTCCAATGGAATGTAGATTTGCTCGTTTTCATTTTTATTTGCTCGCCCAAATCGATTGTCGGTTTGAAGAGAGGTTTGGACCCACCTTTGAGGGGTTGGGGGAAGGGGGGACACTCGGGCACTATTTGCAGTGTGCAACATCTGGTTCCCCTCTTGGGTTGGGGGTCGTGGAATAAAGCACTAAATGGCATTCTTCTTCGACTTTTTCTTCCCCGCTAGATTTTCCGGAAGCTTTTTCCTGTTTGGTGAAGGTGGGAAAGCTCGGGAAAAAGAATGCATTCGGATCAAATGGGCTCCGACCTCCTATTTGGGAGCATTTCTTTCACCGGGATGCTTTTTGGCACACTCCACGGGTCGGGCAAGTTTATATTTTATCAATTTATCTACCGGTGTGGCTGGGGCTCACCTCATCCGGCGGGGCAGGGTTGAATAGAGCAATTTTATGATGAAATTAAAAGATTCCAACGATTTCATCTAAAAATTTTGATAAAGGCTAGCTTTTATAACTAAAAATAAAGTCTAGAATCTACTATCCGAGTGTTCAAAAAAACTTTGGATTTTTGAATAAAGGATTCTTTTGGGGAGTATATTTGTGCTTAACGACCCGAAACGAGACAATAACAAGAATTCTAGATTTTATTATCCGAAGATTCGATTAGCCAAAGCTATTTTTGTAAGGACATCGTATTCTTGCTATAATTGTTTTCAGATACACGGAGAAAAAAGAGTTCCCAAAATCGTGAATAAGCGTTCATGAATATCGGAACCACCAACAAAGTGTTCAAATTGAATTTTACGTTTCGCTACATTTTATTTGTTTTATTTGACTGAAACTATCTAAGTGGCTTCCATGAAGAAACTTTTTTGCATAACATAAACAACCATACACACAAGTCTACATACAATTTTGACAGAAAAAGGTTTTTTTTTGAAAAAAAAAATCAAGCAATACATTTTTTAACCTATTGTTTTATGTGAAACAGATTTGCAAAATAACAAATATTTTTTAGAGATTGATCCACCTATAAGAACAGTTCTGTTAAAAATCCATACAAAAAACCAAAAACCTAAAAATAAAAAAAACGCAATTTTTACCAGTTGATTTTTTTAAAGATTCTGATTCAGGTTGATGTAACAGAAATTTCTATGTATTAATCATTGATGTGGTATCATGGTTTAAAATAATCTGCAGCCACGCCGTGAGTCTCCAGACATTTTTGGCAGCTGTCCACACAAAAATGGTACGTAAATATTTAAAAAATCTGTGCCTTTTGAAGGAATTTCTAATCGATTTGGAAACTTTCGCAAAGTTGAAGGTATTTATGAAGACTATTTTTCAAAATAGGCGCACGGAAAAAATAGGGCGGATTATAAAAATACGAAGGTTATATTTCCCAACATTGCTCTTCTTTAATTTTAAAAATATTTCGATATGTTTAGGGGACAAAAACTCGCAACTTATGAGACATAAAAAAGTACGGGTTAAAACTGAACATTGAATATAATATTTTCAGATGTGGTCACTCATGGCCACTATTTAAATAAAAATCAAAAAATTGTATATTTTAGTAAAAATCAAACTTTAGGTAGCCAAGTTGTGTAATCAGTGCATTTTATCAAAATGTTGATTAAGTAATTTTGATTGCAGTATATATTTGACATCAAATCTTATTCAAAAAAAAAAGATTTTTGGTTTAAAAAAACGCAAGTTTTTTTAAAATTTATAACTCTGTGGTGAAGTATTTGGCCATACTTAACTCTAGCTAAAAAGTCGCCTGGATCATATGGAAAAATATTTAAATTACAAAGAATGGTTTATGGTTTTTTTGGAACAAAAATATTTAATTTATTTTTTAATTAAATGTAACTATTTCAAAACTTTTTGTCCCTCTGGAATCATACTGATCATGGTAGAGAAGTGTTCAAAGTACTTCAAGAAGAAGTTGTCTTAACATTTTGAAAAGTTTAAAAAGTTAGTTAATATTAATTAAGAAAATGTGAGGTATTTGCTGGATAGTTATAAGATATGGGATTTATGGATATTGTGTATGTTTTAGATGAGGTATTGGGTTAGAAGTTGGTAGGTTCGTGTGGGATTGTAGAATATTTGTGTTGTATTTGTAGGGGGTTTTTTGTAAGGTATTAGTGATGTTGTGGTATTGTTGTCATATTTTTTTAGGATTTTGTATATGGGTAGGAATGTGGTGTATTTTTTGTTTGTTTAATGGTGGAGGGGTGCTTAATATGGGTAGTGGTATAAGAATGATGTTGTGTTATTAAATTAATCGTTTGGTTAAAGTTGGGAATAGATATATGTGTGGGTGTAATTTGGTAGTTTGGGGTGTTGAAGGTGGTTTTTGAGTTTTATAGTGTGGGTTAGTATTTTTTTATATTGGTGTTGGGTGAAGATAGATTTTAAATTTTTATAAGTGAGTGGGGATTTGGGTAGGTTATTAATATTATGGGTTAGAAGGTTTGAGTTGGGGTTATTATATTTAGGGTAGTATTTGGTGGAAGGTTGGATTTATTATGGGATAGAATGATGGGGGGTTGGGAGTGGGTTTTTTAGTGGGATTTGTGAATGATTTTGGTGTTTTGTTGAATTATTGTATTGGTATGGAGCGATTGGGATAAAAGGGTTAGGGTATGGTAGGGAATGTTTTGGTCTATGGGTTTTTATGTTGGATGGGATTTGATGTGAAGGGGGGAAGTAAAGTATGAGGAGATAGGAGTTTGGGTAATGTTAAAAGTTTTTATGGGCGGAAGGGGTAACTATGGTGGGGTTTGGAGTGTTAATTGATTGATAAAAGTGAGGATATGTGGGATAGATGGTGAAAGTAATGGAGGTTATTGTAGGGTAGAAGGAAAAAAAAAAAAAAATAGTAATGGGGTTTGTGTAGTGGTTGGGGTGGGGGTTGTGTGTTGTCAGAGTTACGGTGAGGATGGGTAATGATGCTATGTAGGCTGAGGACACACCGTAAGTATATGGGGGGAGGGGGTTGTAGTAGGGTCAGGATGTGGACCGAGGAGTGGGGTGCAACCAGGAAGAAATGTTGTTGATGGGGTTGAGAGGTCTGGTGAAATTGACTTAGGCAGCCGCTCTCTGCGGTAAATGATAGCTATCTAGAGATTTAAATGTAGTATTAAGTCGACCGCGATTCTCCAGAAATTCTTCGTCAGTTTGCCTTGCAATCAACGGTGATGTAGGAAGGGTTTTATTGATTAAAATGATTTTCCCATAAAAAGACATGATCCAAAAATGTCTATAGTTTAATAACAAAAAAAATCAAAAGTTTGATTTTTTTTTTCGATGAAAAATACGGAAAAAGTTTCACGCAAATCGAAGAGGAATTGGAGCAACTTTTTCCGATTTCGTATGAGTTGGCAGAGAATGACCCAAATTTGAAATCATCAAATTTATAATCAAAACTATCTTTCCAAAAGGGGCCAAATTAAATTGTTCGCACAACAGCAATACTTTTGCGTCCTTTATTGCAAGATACTAGTAATTTTCTTGTACGTTTCCAGTTGAAAACTCTCAAATTAAACAATTTCATGATTTTGAAATAAAATTATCCACGAATGTTTAAAAAAAAATACTCACAAAAACTACACCCTTTGCCCACTTCTGATATCCACTACAGAAAAATACCTTTAAATGGATTTCCGGTGAAGGTAGATCGCGAACCAAAGCACCAGCAGTTGCAACCTCCTCCGGAACAAAACGAGCGAAAAAGCTCGATTCCTGGCTTTCTCGTTTTTTTTTTGTCTATGGGAGAGAGTGTATGTAAATTTTATAATAATATAAAATGGAAATCAATTCGTGTGCTTTTTTATTTTCTCGTCTCCCAGTGAGGACAAAAAGAGGATCCGGAAAGGTGGTGCGGTGTCATAGAGCCCCATTTTCCACAGGTCCAATAGGGCTGGAGCTCACCTTGGACCTGATTTCACACGGGAGGGATTTTTTGTTTGGTTCCTCGCACTGTTGAACCTGTTAAGGTTTGGCATCAAAATTTGTAGAAATTGCCAAACGAAACGGCGCGCTGCACAGCTGTTGCTGATGGCGTTGGCTATGGTTCCGGTGTGTCCCCCAGGTGAAATTTCTTCTGTCTTTTTTTTTATTGTCACTTAAATCGGAGGAAATGGTTTTTGGAGGAGTGTTTGTGCCAAGGTTATGGGACTATTTTTTTTGTGTTTGCAGATAGATTTGAATGTTGGGAATTGTTGAGATACATTGAAGTTATCTTCAGAACGTTTTATCACAATCTTTGAAAACTTTTAATGAATTCAAAAAATATAACATTAGATTCAATTTAACTTATTATTACTTATTAAAGCATGATAAACAGATTGATTTTCATCAATTTTCATTGACAAATTTCAATAAAACTCAAATTAAAACTAACCCAAACAAATTTCAAACAATTCCAACTCACCAATCAACCAATCCAGCAAACTATTCACTCCAAACTCGTTTCCACAAAACAATCAATTTCACTCCGTGATCAAATTTGAACGCAGCCAATTTGCACCCTAATCAAACACTTTTAATTTAGGTCGAGCGCGGGTTCGCTCAGACGGAATGCCAAAGTGGATTGCCAGTTGGTTGACCGCACCCGGAAAACTATCCACTCCACCCACGTCAGCGCAGTGGGTTGATGTAAAAACAAAAAAAAAACCTCGGACAAATTTTGCCCGGGATCGATTGGTTTTAGCGCGATTCGGAGTGTTAACTTTAGTTGGTGCCAGAGGTGGCCTGCTGGGAACACGACAAGTTGGTAAATTTTAAATGTTTTTGAGTTTCTGAATGGTCTGCAAAGTTCAGCAAGTTTCTTCAAATGTCTTCGTTTGTCTTAAAGTGTCTTAAATTTTTCATCTATGTTTAAATATCTTCAATTCTTTTGAGTACCTTTAATTACCTCCAAATGTCTTCAAGTGACTTTAACAAGATTGTTTATCGATAAAATTATCGTCGAAAATATTTTCGTCTGACGATAACGATAACGGCTATCTTTTTCGTTATTTCAATAATTCTATCAGCGATAATCTTGCGTCAACCATATCATGTTAAATTTTTCAATGCTTTCACCAAAAAAAAATTTTTTTTTGAAAGGGTAGTAAGTACTCAAAATTGTTCACAAAATACGTATTTCTTTGAAAATATTAAAATTTTCAAAATATGCAATATGGGTATCAAACGTAGCGAAATTTTGTATGTTTTTCACTTTATTATTATTAGTTTTATTTAAGACACTTTACCATGGCAATGGCATTCGTGTTTTTTAACTTTATAAGAGTTTTTTTGAATATTAAAATTTTCACAAATTATTTTTTTTACGAAAATACTCTTATTTTTAAAATTTGCAACATTGCAACAAATCAAAACATTGTATGCTTTTTCAATGTATTTGTTTTTTTTTTGAAAATACAAAAAATAAATTCACAAATTACCGTATTTTTTCAAAAAAACTAAAATTTTCAAAATATGCAATATGAGTATCAAGCGAAGCGAATTTTCTATGCTTTTTCACTTTGTAAGAGTTTTATTTTTTGGAAAATACTAAAATTATTACAAAATATCGTATTTTTTTCGAAAATACTCAAATTTTCAAAATATGCAATATGGGTATCTAACGAAGCGAAATTTGGTATGTTTTTAACTTTATAAGAGTTTTTTTCAATACTAAAATTTTCACAGAATACCATTTTTTTACGCAAATACTCAAATTTTTAAAATTTGCATCATGAGTATCGAACGAATTGAAATATTGTATGCTTTTTCAATTTATTGGAGTTTTATGGAAATTATAAAAAAAATTCACAAATCACCGTATTTTTTTCAAAAATGCTAAAATTTTCAAAATATGCCGTATTTGATACCGAAGCGAAGCGAATTTTCTATACTTTTTCACTTTGTTAGAGTTTTTTTTGAAAATACTTAGAAAAATTAAAAAATATCGTATTTTTTCGAAAATACTCAAATTTTCTAAATATGCAATATGTGTATCTAACGAAGCGAAATTTTGCATGCGTCATACATACATTTCAATTGTCTATGGCTTCATACAAAATTTTGCGTCGTTTGAAACCCATTGCAAATTTTAAAAAATAAAGTATTTTCGATAAATACGGTATTTTATGAAAATTTTATTTTTTACAAAAACATGCTTAAATAAAGTGATACAGCATACAAAATTTCGCTTTTTTTGATACTGAATATTTTGAAAATGTGGATATTTCCGAAAAAAACAATGTGAAAATTGTAGTATTTTCAAAAAAACTCTAATAAATTGAAAATGCATACAAAATTTCAATTCGTTTGAAACCCATATAGCAAATGTTGAAAATTGGAGTATTTTCGAAAAAATGCGGTATTTTGTGAAAGTATTAGAATATTCAAAGCAAATTTAATAAAGTGAAAAACATGCACAATTTCGCTTCGTTTAATACCCATATTGCAAATTTCGTAAAATTTTGTATTTTCATAAAAAATACAGTATTTTGTGAACAATTTTGAATACATATTTGGGTCATTCCAGGTCAACTTAGTACACTTTTGGACTCGACCTTCACCGATTTGGACCAAACTTGGAGGGAACGTTCATCTATCGATAGTTATCAGTTTCTACAGGTTTCATTTTATAGAAAGTTGTCCAAGGAATCTGATAAAAATAAAATTTTATCCCTTAAATGCCCCCTAATATTATATTTTATAGTTTTATGTTCAAAAATTCTTTTTTGACCAATTCCTTATATTTTATATTTTTTATTTTATCACCATCGTGTTTCCCGGACAATTTTACATAAAAATCAATGTAATCCTCAAACTAAAATGAACTATTGGCGAGATACAGCGATTTTACTGATAAAAGTTTGAATTTTCGCAGCACTCGAAGTACATGGTGTACTTTTCAACAAAACAGGGTGGAATCCCGCATAGTTTGGTTTTTATATGTGAGAAACTTATTTCGGATTTGAATTTATAGGACAGAGTGCTGCTCAAAATCGAACTCAGTAAAATCGCTTTTACTCTCCATTAGTTCATTTTAGTTTGAGGTTTAAATTGACCGGGGAACACGATGGTGATAAAATAAAAAAATATAATATAAGGAATTGGTCAAAAAAGATTTTATAAACATAGAACATTTAAATTTAATATTAGGGGCATTTAAGGGATAACATTTTATTTATTTTTTCAAATTGGACAATTTTCTATGAAATGCAATCAGTCGAAAGTCTTTTGCTCAAATATTTGCAAAGTTATGATTGAAGAAAAAAAAAAGTTTTTTTTAGAAAGTCGTCAAAAAAGAGGGCGGTACCAAAAATAGAGGGATGGTCAAATCAGCTGAACGTTACCTCCATTTTTGGTCCAAATCGGTGAAGGTCGAGTCCAAAAGTGTACTAAGTTGATCTGGATTGACCTATTTATACTTTGAAACTTACTACATTTTCAAAAATATATTCTTAGTGAAAGCATTGGAAATTTAACATTAAATCGATTTTAGAAAGATTTTAAAAATGAGTTATTGCCCATAACATTAATTTTATCGTTAACAACCTTGATCTTTAAGTCAGTGTCTTCAAGTGTTACCAAGTGTCTTCAACCATCTTCAAGTGTCTCGAAGTGTCTTAAAGTGTCTTCAAGTGTCTTCAAGTGTCTTCAAGTTTCTTCAAGTGTCTTCAACTGATTTTAAGAGTACTCAAGTGTCTCGAAGTGTCTTAAAGTGTCCTCAATTGTCTTCAAATTTCTTCAAATATCTTTAAGTGTCTTCAACTGACTTCAAGTGTCTTCAAGTGTATATTGGTATCTTCAGCTGTCTCAAAAAGTACTCAAGTGTCTTTGAGTATCTTCAAGTATCTTTATGTCTTCAAAGGTATTGAAGTGTTTTTAAGTGTCTTCAAGTGTCTTCAGGTGTCTTCAACTGTCTTTAAGAGTACTCAAGTGTCTTCAAATGTTTTCAAGTATCCTCAACTGTCTTCGAGTAGTTCCGAGTGTCTTCAAGTTTCTTCAAATATCTTTAAGTGTATTCAACTGACTTCAAGTGTCTTCAGGTGTCTCAAAGCGTACTCAAGTGTCTTTAAGTATCTTCAAGTCTTCAAAGATGTTAAAGTGTCTTCAAGTGTATTCAAATGTAATCAAGTGTCTTCAAGTCTCTGATGTGTCTTCAGGAGTCTTCTAAAGTCTTTAAGAGTCTTCAACTGACTTCAAGTGACTCCAAAAAAATCAAACCATCCACATTAACGACCCCCGGGTCTTTTGTGGTCTCTATTGCAAGTTTCTGCTCGAACCTAGGAGTCCGAAGGCTTGAATGGGGAGAGCACTCAAACCTCTTTCTACTCCAAGGAACCTTCCACCCCAGTGTTTGAACTGACGACCTTTGGATTGCGAGTCCAACCGCCGCCAGCGATTCCACCGGAGTAGGCTTGGTTTGGTGTGTTGTTTGTACTTATGGCATGGAGACGACTCCTACACCTGGAATGACTTAACGGCCTAACAACCAAGGCCGGGACCGACATTTTACTTCCTCATCCGATGGAAGGTTGGAGCAGATGGGAATCGAACCCAGAATCATCCGCTTACAAAGCGGACAGCGTAACCATTCGGCCACGCACTGCCACTCCAAGTGACTCCAAGTGTCTTCAAGTTTCTTCAGGTCAACTGTCTTCAAAAGTACTCAATTGTCTACAAATGTCTTCAAATGTCTTCAACTGTCTTCCAGAGCAATTAGGTATCTTCAAGTGTCTTCAACTGTCTCCATGTGCCTTTAATCGTCTTCTATCGTCTTCAAATTCATAAAATTCAACTCTTTCCAACTTCCAGCTCAGCGCACCACATCAACCGGGCGCTTCAACATGTGGCTTTACAACCGAGTCTGCTGCTGCATCGCGACCACAAACCCCAAAAGCGAGTGAGTTTCGGACTAACTGACCATCAGCTTTTCCACAGTCTGGACGAGGCCATTGATTAGTCGATCGAACAGGAAATCACGATTACCTCGGCGCCCTTCCGCCCCCCGTTAGCGGGTCAATCCCGTAAATTTTGGGAAACTCCACACTCTCTGGTAGTGGTTGCAAACTACAAAACAGCACCGAAATTGGACCAGGTTGATGAATATCGTGGGGGACAACGGGGTGGTTTCGCTAAAATCAACCGTGGTGAGAACTTTTCACCGCAATCAGAGAATCGTGCCAATAAATTTAATTTTAATCCTGGCCGCTGGTTACCCGTTCCAACTCGGTGGCGAGGTTAGAATTTGAGGGTTGTTCTTAGATGTAGATGGTTGAAATTTTCAGAATTTTATGCTTTTTTAAATTTTGAATATCTTTGAAAGTGATAATCATAATTGTAAGTTGAGTAAATTTTAATCAACCCTGACTTAAAACGCCTTCAAACCACTCTCAATTTTAGAAATAACTCACGTTTCCGCGGTCGAGGTCAGAGAGACCACCAAATTTAGGCGATTTGAATGCTATAAATTCCGTGGCCATGTGCAAGAGCAAGAGGATACGATACCGCCGGGGCCAGCTCTAAGATTTATTTATTGGTGGATTAAATTTTGGTGAAAAGTCAGACCCGCTAACCCGCCGTCGTTCTGTTATCAAGAGTGCTCTAACGCGTATCGCGCGCGTAACATTCAGTGCGGCGGGTTTTGCGATATGGAGAGTTCGCGAAGAGCGATTCATGCGATGATGAGGGCCTCTGAAATGTTGCGAGACTGGATGTGTTTGCTGATGATAACTCGTGAAATTGTGCGGATTTAATAAATTATTTTTGGACATGAGTGATCAAACTTTTGGACAAATAACTTAAAATTGCGGCTTTCAAAGATCATTCTTATTTTTTAACACTTGCTGAACCCTTTAAAAAAAAAACATTGGTAATGGAATGGAATTTATCGGAAATAGTCTACACAAAATTAAAGCTTAAAGAAATTCTATGCTTCATAGTTTACTTTAACGTTTCCTGGCTCTTAAATTTTCCAGCAACACACTAGCCGTAGCTACCAGCTCCAGTTATAAGTGGAAGGGCCTAATAACTCTCAATTTGTGCTCACTGGCAAAATTGCTGTGCTGTGCTGCTGCCCTATATCTAAATTGACCAAATTTAAATCTAGCACAAATTGTACCCTACTAAATCTTGCAACGAGTCCTCGAGTCCTCGATGATACACACGTGGCTGGCCGGGTTGAACTCTACTCTACAGCTAGAATCAATCCCCACATATTCTATTTCTCTCCTGCTCCTCTGCTGGTTGAACATGAAAACGAATATATTCAATTGAATTAGCTCTGCCTCGTGTGCCTATCGTCGTCGTCGATCAGCCATTAAGCCCATGGCCTGGGCCAGGATTCGAACTCGAAAAGCATAATTCTTATCTGCAACTCCATCGCCATTTCTCCCCTAACCTCCCATCGGAGGGAGAGAGCATCATCATCTTCTCCTGTGGAGGCCTATTGCTGAATGGCAAACCGACTGCGGATCTACGCCCGATGACATATAGATATGGATATTGGAGCTGCTGCTACAGTGTAGATTGGATACATTTGCCTCTGAGTGAAAAGGAACACGGTCCCAGCACCAAGTCCCAAAGACCAACGGCTGTAGACTATGGAGACTGACTGGCACCAGCAGAGAGCGTCAGACGAGCCTGGTTGGCGTTGCTGAAGTCGTTCAAGTCGTAGTCTGAGCTAAAAGGCCTCCCAATGGTATTTGGATACTGTAGAGAGGGGATGGATCGAATACTTGAAGTCCTTAACATTTATAGTCATTCAATTTATTTTGATGGCTTCGAAATTCCAAATCTTCATAATCTCATAAAAAATACAAAAATACAAAAATACAAAAATACAAAAATAAAAAAATACAAAAATACAAAAATACAAAAATACAAAAATACAAAAATACAAAAATACAAAAATACAAAAATACAAAAATAAAAAAATACAAAAATACAAAAATACAAAAATACACAAATACAAAAATACAAAAATACAAAAATACAAAAATACAAAAATACAAAAATACAAAAATACAAAAATACAAAAATACAAAAATACAAAAATACAAAAATACAAAAATACAAAAATACAAAAATACAAAAATACAAAAATACAAAAATACAAAAATACAAAAATACAAAAATACAAAACTACAAAAATACAAAAATACAAAAATACAAAAATACAAAAATACAAAAATACAAAAATACAAAAATACAAAAATACAAAAATACAAAAATACAAAAATACAAAAATACAAAAATACAAAAATACAAAAAAAAAACAAAAATACAAAAATACAAAAATACAAAAATACAAAAATACAAAAATACAAAAATACAAAAATACAAAAATACAAAAATACAAAAATACAAAAATACAAAAATACAAAAATACAAAAATACAAAAATACAAAAATACAAAAATACAAAAATACAAAAATACAAAAATACAAAAATACAAAAATACAAAAATACAAAAATACAAAAATACAAAAATACAAAAATACAAAAATACAAAAATACAAAAATACAAAAATACAAAAATACAAAAATACAAAAATACAAAAATACAAAAATACAAAAATACAAAAATACAAAAATACAAAAATACAAAAATACAAAAATACAAAAATACAAAAATACAAAAATACAAAAATACAAAAATACAAAAATACAAAAATACAAAAAATACAAAAATACAAAAATACAAAAATACAAAAATACAAAAATACAAAAATACAAAAATACAAAAATACAAAAATACAAAAATACAAAAATACAAAAATACAAAAATACAAAAATACAAAAATACAAAAATACAAAAATACAAAAATACAAAAATACAAAAATACAAAAATACAAAAATACAAAAATACAAAAATACAAAAAAAAAACAAAAATACAAAAATACAAAAATACAAAAATACAAAAATACAAAAATACAAAAATACAAAAATACAAAAATACAAAAATACAAAAATACAAAAATACAAAAATACAAAAATACAAAAATACAAAAATACAAAAATACAAAAAAAAAAAATACAAAAATACATAAATACAAAAATACAAAAATACAAAAATACAAAAATACAAAAATACAAAAATACAAAAATACAAAAATACAAAAATACAAAAATACAAAAATACAAAAATACAAAAATACAAAAATACAAAAATACAAAAATACAAAAATACAAAAATACAAAAATACAAAAATACAAAAATACAAAAATACAAAAATACAAAAATACAAAAATACAAAAATACAAAAATACAAAAATACAAAAATACAAAAATACAAAAATACAAAAATACAAAAATACAAAAATACAAAAATACAAAAATACAAAAATACAAAAATACAAAAATACAAAAATACAAAAATACAAAAATACAAAAATACAAAAATACAAAAATACAAAAATACAAAAATACAAAAATACAAAAATACAAAAATACAAAAATACAAAAATACAAAAATACAAAAATACAAAAATACAAAAATACAAAAATACAAAAATACAAAAATACAAAAATACAAAAATACAAAAATACAAAAATACAAAAATACAAAAATACAAAAATACAAAAATACAAAAATACAAAAATACAAAAATACAAAAATACAAAAATACAAAAATACAAAAATACAAAAATACAAAAATACAAAAATACAAAAATACAAAAATACAAAAATACAAAAATACAAAAATACAAAAATACAAAAATACAAAAATACAAAAATACACAAATCATAAAAAAATAACATTTCACTCCATCCTACAGTACCCGATGTACCGATTGAATTCAAAAATATCGAGAGAAAAAATAGTCCTAGTTAGGCACAGATCCATTCGTATACATCTACAACATTGTATGCCCACGTTAAGTCAGTCTCACGTAAAGTAACACACATAGGCTGCCGACTTGGTGATAGAGGGAAAAATATGGCCTCCCATTGGCACCGGTTCCGGCCTCCGGGGCTAGGCCAGACTTTCCAAGTCTGGTGAGGTCAAAGCAATGAACAGAGAGAGAAAAAAAGCTCGGATCTTCTTCTTTGATTGCTATTGGGAGAGTCCGATTGTAAGGGGGTCATTGGGGTGAAATTATGAAAAGTTACTCGTATGTGAATATATGGCAATAAAAATTATTGTTATTCTACATTTGTTACGTTATAAAAATGAAACAGTTGCAAGTTTCCCCATTTAAAAAAAAAAAATCACCAACCAACGCCATCGGGGGCCGGAAGTTCGCCAAAGTAAAGTTCAATTCAATTAAAATCCAGTATCGGAGGTGGTCCCCGGCAATCATGCATTTAAAATCGTTGTACCCTTACAATGTTCAGCTGAAAATATATGAGTTCACCAGGCAGTGTCTACAAGTTCGAGGAAGAGTTCACGCAGTTCAGGACATCTTTTCTGAAAAAAAAATAAAATTAAAAAAAGTACTGGTAAGGGATGGCCCACATACGGAGAGAGGAGCATTGCTGTTTGTACTTTTTCCTCTGTACTGGAATCGAAAAGTACCCAAAGCAGGAGGTAATTTATTATCTGCAATCTTGCATTGCCGCTGTGTTACTGGGAAGCTGCCTCACGGGAGGGACTGGGATGCACTGTAAGAGTGTTTAATGTTTAATGTTTTTTGTTTAATGTTTAATGTTTAATGTTTAACGTTTAATGTTTAATGTTTAATGTTTAATGTTTAATGTTTAATGTTTAATGTTTAATGTTTAATGTTTAATGTTTAATGTTTAATGTTTAATGTTTAATGTTTAATGTTTAATGTTTAATGTTTAATGTTTAATGTTTAATGTTTAATGTTTAATGTTTAATGTTTAATGTTTAATGTTTAATGTTTAATGTTTAATGTTTAATGTTTAATGTTTAATGTTTAATGTTTAATGTTTAATGTTTAATGTTTAATGTTTAATGTTTAATGTTTAATGTTTAATGTTTAATGTTTAATGTTTAATGTTTAATGTTTAATGTTTAATGTTTAATGTTTAATGTTTAATGTTTAATGTTTAATGTTTAATGTTTAATGTTTAATGTTTAATGTTTAATGTTTAATGTTTAATGTTTAATGTTTAATGTTTAATGTTTAATGTTTAATGTTTAATGTTTAATGTTTAATGTTTAATGTTTAATGTTTAATGTTTAATGTTTAATGTTTAATGTTTAATGTTTAATGTTTAATGTTTAATGTTTAATGTTTAATGTTTAATGTTTAATGTTTAATGTTTAATGTTTAATGTTTAATGTTTAATGTTTAATGTTTAATGTTTAATGTTTAATGTTTAATGTTTAATGTTTAATGTTTAATGTTTAATGTTTAATGTTTAATGTTTAATGTTTAATGTTTAATGTTTAATGTTTAATGTTTAATGTTTAATGTTTAATGTTTAATGTTTAATGTTTAATGTTTAATGTTTAATGTTTAATGTTTAATGTTAAATGCTTATTTTTTTCAGTGCATTTTTTTCCCAACTGCGGTAGGTCCAAATCTCTGCTCTGTCTTCTCAGGTGGTGGTACCTCATGCCTTGGGGGCACCGATGCTGTTTGTGCCTTATGGGTTGAAAATTGAAAAACGAATCGGCGCTCATATCGACCGATCACCTCTCACTTACCCTAACACACAGACCCAATAATGTGCCAAGCCTCTTTACCATCCCAGAGAGGAGAGGGTCACCAATGGGGTTGCATGAATGAATCTTCAATCTGGTCGTCGCTGCTGCTGCTGCTGCGTTCAATGAATGAGAAATAAATATAAATGGTAAGAGAGGCTGAAGGAAGGAAGATTCCAGCGCTGAGATAAGAGAAAAGGTGTGGACAATTGCTATGATGAATGGTGGGTTGCGATTGGAAGTGAGTGGTGAGCAATAAATCTCTCGATTTGCAGCTAGCGAGCAGTCGTCGATGCACCACGATGCCATTTTTCATAGAGTGCAACGCAACTACGGGGAGACTCTACGGGTTGTGACCTCTATCAGCAGGAAATTGTTCTATTTGATTGGGGGAATATTGGAAATTGATAGCAAACCCGGTTAGTGCATACAGTCAAACCTCTTCTTACGCGAATTTTGGTTCTCGCGTAAAAAAAAAATCGCGTTAAAAAAGTTCGCGCTATTTTGAATTTTTCGCGTAAAAAGAGTTCGCGCTATTTTGAATAGTTCGCGTAAAAAGAGTTTTCAGTATTTTTTAGTTTTATAAAGTATTATATTTTTTTAATAATAATAATGTAATTCCAGGTTATTCAAAATAGCTTCAGTGACCTACGCTGTATATTCTACAGCAGGTTGGGATGTTCTGGGTTATCCAAGAACTTCCGGAAGTAATGAACTGATTATCTACCTGTTCAACAAGGGTCTGTACCAGTGTATCCACCATCGTAATAATTGCAGGTAGCTTCCGTGACCTACGATGGTTACCTTGTGATCTGTTAGAATGTACTACGTCATCCAGGAACTCCCGGATGTCATGGCCTGGATATCTACCGGATCAACGGGGGTCTATATGGGTGAATTAACCATCGGTATAGCTTCAGATAGCTTCAGTGGACCACGATGGACATCCTGTGGCATGTTGGATTGTTTTGGGTCATCCAGGAACTCCCGGATGTCATGGCCTGGATATCTACCGGATCAACGGGGGTCTATATGGGTGAATTAACCATCGGTATAGCTTCAGATAGCTTCAGTGGACCACGATGGACATCCTGTGGCATGTTGGATTGTTTTGGGTCATCCAGGAACTCCCGGATGTCATGGCCTGGATATCTACCGGATCAACGGGGGTCTATATGGGTGAATTAACCATCGGTATAGCTTCAGATAGCTTCAGTGGACCACGATGGACATCCTGTGGCATGTTGGATTGTTTTGGGTCATCCAGGAACTCCCGGATGTCATGGCCTGGATATCTACCGGATCAACGGGGGTCTATATGGGTGAATTAACCATCGGTATAGCTTCAGATAGCTTCAGTGGACCACGATGGACACTCTGCGGCATGTTGGATTGTTTTGGGTCATCCATGAACTCCCGGAAGTCATGGCCTGGATATCTAACTGATCAACGGGGGTCTATATGGCTATATTATCCATCGGTATACCTGCAGGTAGCTTCAGTGGACCACGATGGACAATTTGCGACATGTTAGATTGTGTTGAGACATCCAGGAACTCGTCTTCAAATGCGAATGCTAATTCTAATGGGACATTTATGCGTTGATCAGGAAAATATTAAGGCCAGGACTTCCGGGAGTGACCCAAAACAATCCAACATGCCACAGGATGTCCATCGTGGTCCACTGAAGCTATCTGAAGCTAAACCGATGGTTAATATAGTCATATAGACCCCCGTTGATCAGGTAGATATCCAGGCCATAACTTCCGGGAGTTCTTGGATGACCCAAAACAATCCAACATGCCACAGGATGTCCATCGTGGTCCACTGAAGCTATCTGAAGCTATACCGATGGTTAATTCACCCATATAGACCCCCGTTGATCCGGTAGATATCCAGGCCATGACATCCGGGAGTTCCTGGATGACCTCGTACATTCTAACAGATCGCAGAGAATCCATCGTGGCTCACTGAAGCTACCTGAAGCTATACCGATGGTTAATATAGCCATACAGACCTCCGTTGATCAGGTAGATATCCAGGCCATGACTTCCGGAAGTTCCTGGATGACCCAAAACAATCCAACATGCCGCAGAGTGTCCATCGTGGTCCACTGAAGCTACCTGAAGCTATACCGATGGTTAATATAGCTATATAGACTCCCGTTGATCAGGTAGATATCCAGGCCATGACTTTCGGGAGTTCCTGGATGACCTCGTACATTTTAACAGATCGCAGAGAGTCCATCGTAGCTCACTGAAGCTACCTGAAGCTATATCGATGGTGAATACACCGGTACAAACACCCGTTGAACATATAGATATTCTATTCGTGACTTCCGGATGTTCTTAGTTGTCCAGAACATCCCAGTATGATGCAGAGTATCCGTAGGTCACCGAAGCTACTGATTGTAAAAACCCTGATTGTGGTCCCCGTTGAACAGGAAGATATGACCATAATGGTTAAGACTTCCGACAGTTTAAAATCGGATCGCGTTATTTTGAATTTTTCGCGTAAATTGAGTTCGCGTTATTTTGAATTCTTCGCGTAAAAAAACCGCGTAAAAAAAATTTCGCGCAAAAGGAGGTCGCGTAAAAAGAGGTTTGACTGTACTTGCTGCTGTTGAAAGGAAATCATTCGATTGGAAGCTTCAAGCCAGTATGATGACAATTGCATGAGGTAGACTGAGATTGAACTATCGGATATGAATTATTATGCTTCTACAGAATTGATGACCAAGAGCTTTAGAATTATGGTACATGATTAGTGAATTAGCACTACATGTAAAGCTACATTTAATTTACTGTAAATTGCTCTTTTTATTTTGTGTTGTAATCAAGACATTCAAAATAAAATGCGTTTTTGCTAAGAAAAGACCATGTAAGATCTCCTTTCTGTCCGGAAGGCAGAAAGATCCAAGGCAGCAATTAAAAGAATCCTCTTTCTTAAACAGGTTACATCCTCGCCTCCCCAACTCCGCTCCCCCAACATCAAAGAAGGGCGAAATATGGATCACTTTTTCTTCTCCCCCATTCAATCCATTCCATTTCTTCGGACGGTTACCTCTCAAGCTCACTGCGCCCGGAGACCGTCCCTATTTAGCGGTCACTTTCCACTTCCGGGGCCCCCGTAGGCAAGTGTGAAGGAATAATAAAAAATAATTGAGTTTCCAACAGCTCATCCTTTTTATAATGAGCAGCCAGCGCAACGTTTCCTTTTTCTTCATCTCAATTCAGCTCGTCAACTGCAAACCTCGTTTTTTTCTCTTTTCGCAAAAAAGAGAGAGATAATTTTTCTGAGGAAATTGTTTTTTTTCTCCTTCAAGGTGTTTTCTCCTCTTTTTTTCTTCGAGAAGTGAAAGGAAAGGATTTTCACCCTGGCGCAAAGTGTCTTCTACCTTTGGTCCGATTATTTCCTTCCTCAAAAGAAACAATCAACAGTAATCATTTTGCGATAGCTACCTGTCCTTTTAATCAGGATATGGACCAATCCGGGGGCTGACGCAGTGTCGGGTTTTTGTTTTGTTTTTGTGGGGGAGGGGAAAAATCTAAGGGATTCTTTATCAGATGTATAAAAAATAAAAGGGGTGAATTCCCTTTTTTCCTTCTGCTTTTTCGAAGGCCCCAGAAAGGCGCCAAGAATTGATATAGAGACTACGCAGTTTAGCCCACAGAAGATAATCAAAATTGAGTGAAAGGGTTGCATCGCTGGACAGAGGGACGATTGCTCTTTCTATCTTACGCGTTAAGAGCCAGGGGTTCTCGAATCTTGAGTCTCTCATTTCTTATCTTTAATATCTTATCTCTAAATCTTTAAATCTCTAAATCTCTAAATCTCTAAATCTCTAAATCTCTAAATCTCTAAATCTCTAAATCTCTAAATCTCTAAATCTCTAAATCTCTAAATCTCTAAATCTCTAAATCTCTAAATCTCTAAATCTCTAAATCTCTAAATCTCTAAATCTCTAAATCTCTAAATCTCTAAATCTCTAAATCTCTAAATCTCTAAATCTCTAAATCTCTAAATCTCTAAATCTCTAAATCTCTAAATCTCTAAATCTCTAAATCTCTAAATCTCTAAATCTCTAAATCTCTAAATCTCTAAATCTCTAAATCTCTAAATCTCTAAATCTCTTAATTTTCAAATCTCTAAATCTCTTTTCTCTTTTTTCTTTTCTCTTTTCTCTTTTCTCTTTTCTCTTTTCTCTTTTATCTTTTCTCTTTTCTCTTTTATCTTTTATCTTTTCTCTTTTCTCTTTTCTCTTTTCTCTTTTCTCTTTTCTCTTTTCTCTTTTCTCTTTTCTCTTTTCTCTTTTCTCTTTTCTCTTTTCTCTTTTCTCTTTTCTCTTTTCTCTTTTCTCTTTTCTCTTTTCTCTTTTCTCTTTTCTCTTTTCTCTTTTCTCTTTTCTCTTTTCTCTTTTCTCTTTTCTCTTTTCTCTTTTCTCTTTTCTCTTTTCTCTTTTCTCTTTTCTCTTTTCTCTTTTCTCTTTTCTCTTTTCTCTTTTCTCTTTTCTTTTTTCTCTTTTCTTTTATCTCTTATCTCAGAATTTAATTTAGTTTTGTAATAAAATACAAAGATTTAAAAAATAATTCCATTATTTGCACGATAAAAAAAACTAAACGAATTAGCTGAATTGTCTTTTGGGGCAATTAGAAAAGGTAAATGAAAAATGCAAAATGAAAGGTATAATGTATTTGCATTGCTTAATTTTTTTTTCGTATTGATTTTAACTGCTACACAATTTGGAGTTAATTAACTATAATTATTTTTTAAGTTTGGCAAAATTATGTGAAATATTAAAATACAGTGAAAATCATAACGTTATATGCTACCCGTATTACAAATTGTGAAAATTTGATAGTTTAAAAAAATGCGTTTTTTTGTGTTAAAATCTGTATAACAGTGAAATATTATTCAAAACTACGCGTTTTTAAATCCATTCCAATCATTCCATAATTCATTATTCGATTAGTTGCAGATTTAAAAAAAAAGTGTTTTAAAGTAAATTAATTCAAAGTTTCAGAAGATTAAAAAACATTTTTTTTATCTAAATTGTTAATTGTTAATTGTTAATTGTTAATTGTTAATTGTTAATTGTTAATTGTTAATTGTTAATTGTTAATTGTTAATTGTTAATTGTTAATTGTTAATTGTTAATTGTTAATTGTTAATTGTTAATTGTTAATTGTTAATTGTTAATTGTTAATTGTTAATTGTTAATTGTTAATTGTTAATTGTTAATTGTTAATTGTTAATTGTTAATTGTTAATTGTTAATTGTTAATTGTTAATTGTTAATTGTTAATTGTTAATTGTTAATTGTTAATTGTTAATTGTTATTTGTTAATTGTTAATTGTTAATTGTTAATTGTTAATTGTTAATTGTTAATTGTTAATTGTTAATTGTTAATTGTTAATTGTTATTTGTTAATTGTTAATTGTTAATTGTTAATTGTTAATTGTTAATTGTTAATTGTTAATTGTTAATTGTTAATTGTTAATTGTTAATTGTTAATTGTTAATTGTTAATTGTTAATTGTTAATTGTTAATTGTTAATTGTTAATTGTTAATTGTTACTTGTTAATAGTTAATTGTTAATTGTTAATTGTTAATTGTTAATTGTTAATTGTTAATTGTTAATTGTTAATTGTTAATTGTTAATTGTTAATTGTTAATTGTTAATTGTTAATTGTTAATTGTTAATTGTTAATTGTTAATTGTTAATTGTTAATTGTTAATTGTTAATTGTTAATTGTTAATTGTTAATTGTTAATTGTTAATTGTTAATTGTTAATTGTTAATTGTTAATTGTTAATTGTTAATTGTTAATTGTTAATTGTTAATTGTTAATTGTTAATTGTTAATTGTTAATTGTTAATTGTTAATTGTTAATTGTTAATTGTTAATTGTTAATTGTTAATTGTTAATTGTTAATTGTTAATTGTTAATTGTTAATTGTTAATTGTTAATTGTTATTTGTTAATTGTTAATTGTTAATTGTTAAT
Source organism: Culex pipiens pallens (assembly GCF_016801865.2). Lineage (NCBI taxonomy): Eukaryota > Metazoa > Arthropoda > Insecta > Diptera > Culicidae > Culex > Culex pipiens. Next base: position 148,677,518 of record NC_068938.1, read on the forward strand.
TGTTAATTGTTAATTGTTAATTGTTAATTGTTAATTGTTAATTGTTAATTGTTAATTGTTAATTGTTAATTGTTAATTGTTAATTGTTAATTGTTAATTGTTAATTGTTAATTGTTAATTGTTAATTGTTAATTGTTAATTGTTAATTGTTAATTGTTAATTGTTAATTGTTAATTGTTAATTGTTAATTGTTAATTGTTAATTGTTAATTGTTAATTGTTAATTGTTAATTGTTAATTGTTAATTGTTAATTGTTAATTGTTAATTGTTAATTGTTAATTGTTAATTGTTAATTGTTAATTGTTAATTGTTAATTGTTAATTGTTAATTGTTAATTGTTAATTGTTAATTGTTAATTGTTAATTGTTAATTGTTAATTGTTAATTGTTAATTGTTAATTGTTAATTGTTAATTGTTAATTGTTAATTGTTAATTGTTAATTGTTAATTGTTAATTGTTAATTGTTAATTGTTATTTGTTAATTGTTAATTGTTTATTGTTGCTTCCTCTTTTGATATTAAGTAAGTTTTCGTAATAACTTGAGAATCCCTGCCCCCCAAAGTTAGCCCAAAACGTGGCACTGACCGGAAGAAGCCGGCAAACTCCGTTTTATGACAGTTGAAGTTAAGATAACACCCTAACTCTTTCTTTTCCTAAGAAATTGCCTCGTGGATCGCCGGCGCAAAAGTGTGGGGACAGATTATGCCGGTAGAATCCTTTCCCTTCCCGACCGACCGACCAGCTGGTCCCCGGGGAGCAATTTGAATTTTGCTTTACGACCATTTGACAACGGCTTTCTGATGATGGGATGGCGTCATCTTTTCTTTCTCCTCTGCTGGCTGGGCGGATTGGGAAAACGAATTGGTGGATTGGGAAATTGGTGGGGAAATTTATGGAATACGGCAGTGGAGGGTTGCAGGTTTAAGTCTTGAAAATAATAGAAAAATAGATTGGAATGATAATGGTAAAGTTTGGATTTGGATTTTTCTTGGTAATACAAGCTCGTAACTTGTTCCAAATTCCGCATAACAGCACTGCTTTCAATCTAGAGAATTTTCCACGGGAAACTATACCAAAAGACCCTCATTACACACAAGCTCGTAACGATCACCTCCTCTAAATGGGAAAAGTTGTCCTAAGTGTGTTTGGTTGGAGAATCCCAAACTAACATTAAGACGAATTAAAATTTTATGCCGATTAAAATTCTTTCCTAACAGCTTTTCTCCAACACACGTGTGCTCATGCTCACACTTAAGAAAAGGATAGTGTCTTACACACAAACACCATGAAACCACTTTTGATTAAAATCTAAATATTTTAGAAACAGAGAAGATTTTCCTCCCTCTCCTTTTCTTCTCCATTGAACCAGTAGTAGAGCAGTGTGTGAGAAACTTTTCTACTTTAAACTTTTGTCATCGTGTACCTCGAAGGGGAGCATCCTGACACCCTTTCCACCCACTCCTCAATTACACCCCTGTAACCCTGAAAGGAAAAGGATACACACATGGGCCGAAGAAATCCCTCGAGAAGAAACAGGCCTAACCTCACTTTTGGTCGTTGTACGCACCATTAGTAGTAAAATTAAATGATAAATTTTAATAAGACATGTCTGCTGCCCCAACTGAAGGACTGAGCGAGAAGAAGCCCCAGATCATCTCGTCTCAAGGAAGGTTTGCCTTACCTTGAGTTGGCGATGAGCAGGTGCCCATGTCCCGGAGCTTATTGATTATGCAAAAACGCCTCGTGCCGCCACTTTCCCTGGGGCACGACGACTCGGGAAGAAACGTTGAAAGTTTTCCCCTACTTGCCAAGGCAGAAGACGCCCAAGGTTGTGTGTGGTTTTGCTGGTGTTTTCGGATTCCGGAACGGCACGTGTGGCGGGGCTCGATCTCAGGTAAGGAGTTTCCGAATGGGTTGACGAGGAGTGAGCAAACATCAGTCTTTATCGGAATATCTCTGATGGAGATGACGCTGAATAAGGAAGAAGTTGCGTGCACGTGTATCATTTTATCATTTCGGGATGGAAAATGCAAAAGTTGGCAACCAACTGGGATGAAAAATGTATGGCTTTGGAAAGGGATCTAATTAAAAGTTTTACCTTACTTTGAATGAACTTCATGAAAAACTTTAGCTGATCGAAAAAATAACTGTTACAAAAACAATCCCGTTACATTTATTATATCATTCATTGAAGAAAAAGAATTTAAATAATTGCATTGAGAAATTAAAGGACACATTCTCCAGCGATAAAAACGACACGTTTTGTCGAACATTTTTAATATTTTTTCGTTTTTTTCTATTGGTCACTGCTGGATAAACAGTGACACATGTTTATCATAACTATAACATGAGTTATTTATTTGTAATAAACCGAAAAGGGTCGAAATTTCGATATTTCTCACTCCGTTGCAACGTCACAGAGAAATCGATATGCCAAATGAACAGTTCGACTTAAAATGTGTTTTTCATAGTCACTGCTTGTAGAAAATTTAATTTCCAATCAGAATTTGTAATAAAATTTATGTTTTGGAATGGTTTTAGTATCATACGAGACATTTTACGAAAAATGTGAAAAATTGCGTGACGTTGCAACCCGAAATGTGTCATAATAATCCCACGTCAAACAAATAAATTGATTTTTCAAATTCATTTTTTTTTTCAATTCAAATCAGAAACATTCCAATTCCTTAGTAAAAACTTATGTGGGAGTAAAGAAAAATCATGTCTGCACAATTTTTCATTCAAAGAGAGCAAAACAAATTTCAAAATAATCATTTCATAAATATAAATGGAAATAGAAAAAGAAAAATATCCGAATATATTAATTGAAAAAAGCTTATAAAAAAAATTCAACCCTGCTGAATTTTTGACAAACTCAAGCGAATTCAATTTGTTTGCATCAATTTTTTTTAAAAGGTTCTATAAGAAATAAAAATCAGATACTATTCATTGAAAAATATTGCGCGTAATTTTCAAATTGGCAAATATTTATTTCTGTGCCCTGTATAAATAATTTGTTAAATGTTTAAAATTATTTAAAATATCACAATATATATTGCTAAAAATATACTTTTTTGAAATAATACTTTATGCATTTTTGAATGGAATTGATCAATTAAAAAAGAACAAAACAATTTGGAATACATTCATAAAAAACATCTCTTACAAAGTATATTCAAAGCAATTTTTTTTTCAAAAGCGTGCATCGTTATGTTTTGGATTATTTTCAAATTGTCACATGTCTCAAAAATGGACAAATTCAGAACAAATTTTGGTCGAAGAGGATGCAAGGGCCAAACATTGAATATTACGCCCATTCAAAGTGTTAGTCTTGACTAAATTTTTTTTTAATATTTTTTTTCGAAAAGATCGGAAAATTTCACGATAGTTTCATGTTTTAACATTGAAAATCGGATCATTAGTTGCTGAGATATCGACATTAGAAAATGGTGGACTGTTTGGGTGAGACTTAGAAAACTTCATTTTTCGTGTTTCTTTTTGTTTAAGCCGCTGTATCTCAGCAACCAGAGGTCCAATCTTCAGTGTCTCTTAGACAATTTTATAGCAAATTTTCTGAACTTTTCAAAAAAAAAAAATATTTTTAGAAATGGTCACTCGTGGTCACTGTTTTTAAGAATCGAAAAACTGCAAATATTTCGCTAAAATCAAACTTTCGGGGGCTATATCTTGAAAACAGAGCCTTTTATCAAAAAATTTGTAAAGTACTTTTCGATTGGAAATTCAATTTTACATAAAACAAATAACGTCAAATTTGTTTTTGCATGAAATTTCGATTTTTTCCAAAAATCACAATTTTTTTCAAAAATTCATAACTCGGCGGCAGATTTTTTGACCATGTTCTCTATGGCTCAAAAGTTGCGGGTGTTTGTCCCCTTAAACATATCAATAAATCTCGAAAATAAAAAAATACGTACTTTGGGAAATTGAGTTTTTGCGAAAAAAAAAAAATAAAAAAATCTGCAAATTTTTTTTCCGTGTAAATATTTTTTTCTCAATAGTCCTCAACAATACCTACATCTTTGCCGAAGACACCAAATTGAAAATTGAAAATTCACTCAAAAGTTACAGCTGTTTGAATATTTACGTACCATTTTTGTGAGGACAGCAGCCAAAATTATATGAAGACTTGTATGGGTGAACCAATGACACAAAAAAGCTTCAAAGTTTGAGCCAATTAAAAAAATTCAAATAAAATCCATTTCCGGTTGTGGTATAGAATTACTCCTATGTATTATTTAATGAAGTGGTTTCATTAATTTTTGAGTGTTTGCGTACTTTGAAGCTTGAGTAGATTTTTGCTTAACATGTACTCTAAAACATTTTTGAAGAAGATTATAAGAGTTTTTGTATATTTTTAATTTTTTTAATTTTTTTTTAAACAGATTCGTTATAAAAAAAATGTTAGGGTTTCTGTGTGGTTCAATTAGTTTTAAACATGAGCAGTTTTTTGGAATCAATGTTAATTAGATAAAAAACTAAAATAAAAAAGAATGTTTTTAGAATTTTTTTTTTTTAGTTTCCGTTTTTTTAAGTAGGGTAGAATTCATCAATGAGACACTTTTGGTTTTCAACATTCAATGATTTTTTGTAATTTTTATAATGAGCTTTTTGTTGCATTTCTTTCTATTAAATCGTCCTAACATTGACCAAAAAATAGGATCGACCCGACCTCTACAGCCAGAGTTATTCAACTGTCTCATTGTAGACGCACTTGGCAGGAACAATGAGACACTGTTAAAACTCAATAAATGTAAAAAAATAACTTCCACTGTATGTTTGGTAAAATTGCCATGGATTTTGAAAAGTTTAATGAAGAAAAAATCTAAGTATCTCATTCTTACTCATGGGCTGAGGGGAACAATGAGACAGCTCTGGATTCTGGGTGTATTCTCAAATTTGGTAAAATCTTTGCAAGGGAGCGTCCATATTCGAAGCAACTCTTATAGCAGAAGGGTATCCAGTAGACACACCTTTCCCCTCAATATGAGCCTGATTGGTTGAAACTTTGTGTGACTTGTGAGAACCATTTTATCAATGTTCCCCGTGTTACATTGATGACTACTCTACAATAAAGAAGCTTAACCTTTTTGCAAAAAAAAAAAAAAAAATTGTCGGCGAATTGTCCCATCAGTAAAAGGACTTTCTTCGAAATGTACCAAATTTATCAACATGTATGATATAAAATTTTCTTCAAATGAAGAAAAAAGTTGCCTTAGAAACTGATGTTTGTGCTTTGTATGAAAATCTTTATGCTCTAATAATCATGAACATTTCAATCAATTGTGTGATCCATTCCTTTACATGGACATCAGACATCATGATTGCAAACAGTGTTCCACCGAGAAAACACCTTTATGGCATGAAAAGCCATCACCCATCTCAATAGTGCTGCGTTTTCGCCTTGACTGAATAACAACAATAAGTACCGTTGAACTTCAGTAGTTTGAATTAAGTCTAGTACCATTCCTAATACAACCAAAATTTTAAATCTATCAAGCTCCTACGGTACCAATATATCGTAAAGACCATACATCACTCAACGCTGCTGTAGTTAGTGCCAGCAGAGCCAGTACAGTGTTACTCTTTGTGCAGAAACTTACTTACTGACTATCCCATCTCACATCAGCAGATTCCCCACCGGGGTTTCCGGGAAGCCACACATAGCTTCCGAAAGCCGGGAAGTGAGACCGAAAGTGAAATTGGAACCAGAATCAGCAGGGTGAGTTGTAGTGTAGTTGACTTGAGTTGGAAGTGAATTAAAAGTTAGTTTCATTTGGACTTGGACTTCAGTTAAAATCCAAAATAGGACACTCTACCTTACACTACAAATTGAGTAAAAGTGTGAAACTGAGAGATACGGGTAAAACCGCCGGAAGCTGCATCACCATTTTCGAACATTTTCCTGATAGCACAACTTCAAAACAAGGGTAGAGGCAGGCCCGTAGCCAGGGGGGGGGCTACCGGGCTGCAGCCCCCCCCGAAATTTTTTCCATATTTTTTTATAATGTGCTATCGAAAAAAAAATCTCAAATCGATGATTGTGAGTTCTCTTTCATTCTCCCAGAAGTAGATTGTTAGATAGAGAATCTAGAATGCATTGATCAAACTATGTAATTTTTGCGTCCATTGCCGGGCAAAAACTTTGTGGAATATAGACCCAATATTTAACAATTGAGCTGCATATTTGAACATCGTTTTTTTCAGTGACATTTTATTCGCCTCGTTTACGTTTACAATTTACTTTGGTGCTAAATTTATCCTACACTGAGACGTTGGGCTATCTTTCAAAGAAGAAAGAAGGACAAGTATCTAAAAGAGCGCCTAGGTCAAATAAAGTTCAGCCCAGCCTCGATTGCCCGCGGACCTTGCAAAAATTTGACTTCGAATAATCGAATCACGAAAAAAATTGTGTTTTTTTTCGAGCTTGTACGGCATCATACAGAAAAAATGGCATTTAAACTTTTCTAAAGTAATTTTAAGAAAGCGGTCATAACCCTTGTAACATTTTAGGTTTTAAGTAGGCCATAAAAGCCTTTTTAGGCCGTATGAGGGTTTTCAGAACCATGATAAAACCTGTAAGTTTAAAAATGTTACTAGGGAATGGCGGTGATGAAATATTGAATTTGACTGAAATGAGGTGGCAGAAGCCAAATTTGATTTTAACATCAAATAAATAAAAATACCATTTTTTATTTTTTCATGAATCGATTATCTAAAATCGATAATCGAAATGTTAGATTATCGAGACTTCTTTTGGGGACCTTCAGTATATTTCCAAATTTTTCCTTATTTCTCAAAAATATTCATTAAATCAAAACTAAAAATTCTCAAAATATTTTTTCTAGTATTTTTGAAATTTTATTGATTTTTTTTTAATTCTTGAATTTATTCTAAATCTAAATTATTCGCTCTACAGCATTGCCTTGGCGTTCTCGATTGCGAGATTCCTACTCGAAACTAGGTGCCCGAAGGCATGATTGTTGAGGCAATTGCAAACCTCTTTTTACACCTTAGCTTCCATCCACCCCGGGATTCGAACTGACGACCTTTAGATTGTGAATTCAACTGCCTACAAGCGACTCCACCGAGACAGGACCCAGGGAGACGACTCCTACACCTGGACTGAGCTAACGACCTAACCTTTTTTTAAGGTTAGTCCGGGGCCAACATTTACTTCCCGTCCGACGGAAGGCGTGATCAGACAAATCTTGTCTCGAAATTTGCCACCGGGACCTTTTGGGATCGAACCCAGGCCGACTGGGTGAGAGGTAACCACGCTTGCTCCTACATCACGGGTCCTGGGAATTTATTATGGAGTTTATATTTGGAGCGTGTCTTAAGTGATTTTTGAAATTTAAAATTATTTAATTTCTGATTAATATTTTATTTTTATGCTTTTCTGTTTTCAAACATTTGATTTTCTGAATTTTTAAATTTCTGGCATTTGTAGATTTAGAATTTCAGAGTTTTAAGAGGCAGTATTTGTAGATTCTGCTCGGTTTGTTCTAGAGGTCGTATCGAGGTGCTCCGATTTGGATGAAACTTTCAGCGTTTGTTTGTCTATGCATGAGATGAACTCATGTCAAATATGAGTCCTCTACGACAAAGGGAAGTGGGGTAAAACGGGCATTGAAGTTTGAGGTCCAAAACACATGAAAAATCTTAAAATTGCTCGCATTTCCGTAAAACTTCATCAATTCCAACTCTCTTAGATGCATTCGAATGGTCTTTCGAAGCCCTTTAAAATGTGCTATAGACATCCAGGATTGGTTCGACTTTTTCTCATAGCTTTTGCAAATGACTGTTAAAAATTGATTTTTTCAAAACTTTAATAACTTTTGGCAACAGCCTCCAACACCCATACTCCCATAGGTCAAAAGATAAGTAATTTCATGCACTATAAGCCTATGGTATTAACTTTTTGGCCAATCGCAGTTTTTCTCATAGTTTTACGATTTTTCTAGAACAAACATTTTACAACGTTAGTTTTTGCCCTGTAGGCCAAGAAGACGGCACTTGTTCTAGAAAAATCGTAAAACTATGAGAAAAACTGCGATTGGCCAAAAAGTTAATACCATAGGCTTATAGTGCATGAAATTACCTATCTTTTGACCTATGGGAGTATGGGTGTTGGAGGCTGTTGCCAAAAGTTATTAAAGTTTTGAAAAAATCAATTTTTAACAGTCATTTGCAAAAGCTATGAGAAAAAGTCAAACCAATCCTGGATGTCTATAGCACATTTTGAAGGGCTTCGAAAGACCATTCGAATGCATCTAAGAGAGTTGGAATTGATGAAGTTTTACGGAAACGCGAGCAATTTTAAGATTTTTCATGTTTTTTGGACCTCAAACTTCAATGCCCGTTTTACCCCACTTCCCTTTGTCCTAGAGGGCTCATATTTGGCATGAGTTCATCTCATGTATAGACAAACAAACCCTGAAAGTTTCATCCAAATTGGAGCACCTCGATACGACCGGTTTCACATCGGTGAAAAACTCGCTCTTAATTTTAAAATAATAATAAAAAATCCATATAAATATACATTTTTTTTAAATTACATATTTCTACCTCCCCTGCAACTCGTCTGAAAAATCGAAGGACAAATAAAATATTTGTTTCAAATAACTTCTCACCATTGAAGTGCATTTTCTTACGTCAATAATACAAAAAAAAAACGATGTACATTACAGAAAAAAAGTTTTCGTCACTAGCCGGATATTTTGAAAACTTAGGATGCAAAACAACTGGTGCAAAATGCATTTTAAAACACATTTAAAATTATAAAATCATGTCTTATATTTTTTTGTATATACTTTTATTTGCTTTTTCCGGTCAGAATCGAGAGATATAAATTTAAAAAATATTCGCAGCGGCCTAATTTTAACTTTAAAAATTTTACAATTTAAATAATTTTAGATTTAATTTTCTTTATTTCAAAGTGTTTTTACTTTGTATTTTGGAATATTTGAATTTAGAAATTCTTAAATTACTGAATTTAGAAATGCTCAATTTTTAATTTTTTTAATCCTCTAAATTAAAAAAAAAATGAAAATTTTGATTTTTTATTGTTTTTGGTTTTAGAATTACCTTATTTTCGAAATTGTGAAATCCTAAATATTTGAGATGGACTAATATTTTTATTATTAAATTCTACAATTTATAAATTGCTGAGTTTTCAAAAAAAAATCCCGAAAATTAAATGTTTATTGTAATGGTTTCCCTAATTTTTAACTTCACTCTCAGCAAAAAACTAAATCTATCCTTTAAATCAGGGGTGACCAAAGTATGGCCCGCGGGCCAAACGTGGCCCGCGATGTGATTTTTTTGGCCCGCGGACCCATTTGGAATGATCATGTAAAATGGCTCGTTGATCACTTGTAAAATGATTCTATACTTTTTCATAATTAAGTTTTATTTTAAACTTTTTTATGCTAATATTCAATATTTTTTTATTAAAAACTAATGATTTATCAATATTTTGATCCACATTTTAGGACACAAATATTTTGTTCAAAAATCATAATAATAAAAACAATTTCACACGTTTCAATGTGAGTGAAACTAAAAACATTTCTGGAAATATTTATAAAACACTAAAATTTGACATATATAGAAATCTATAATAATATAAAAGTCATAATAACCCTATTATGAACTAACCCTCAAAATTACTTTGCACTTAGAAACCTTCCCTCGAGATTCAAACTCATGACAGTTGGATAACGAATCTGACTACCAACAAAATCTTGAAATCGGAGGAAGAAGGCTGTTGAAAATATGTTACAAAGCTTTTGTCGACCAACCCTCTCCTCCTCCACGATTAAAAATTGGCTCGAAAAATCAGAAACAAAACTTTTTTTTCAAAAATCAAAAAAATTATGAAAATTTATTTATTTTTCTGCATTTAGAATCAATTGAGCATGTTCGGGTATTTTCAAAAATAATTTGAATTTTCGTGAATCTACATTTTTTTGAAAAAAATGATTGCAATTTACTTTTGCGAGTGCTTAAAACATTTTCTTACACTTTTTTTCATTGAAATGATAAAATTCTGGCTCTTAACGATTTTTCATTATTCACCTCTCAAATTAAAGATAAAATTACGTCGTTACATGCATTGTTCAGATTACATGTCACCATTTTCGAAATATCAAAATTGAAAACACAAGTACATTTAGCTACAAACTTTTTTTTTTCAAATAACTTAAACAATAATATTAGGGTAATTCTCCGCCAACTCACACAGCAGTTGCCCCGACCCCTCTTCGATTTGCGTGAAACTTTGTCCTAAGGGGTAACTTTTGTCCCTGATCACGAATCCGAGGTCCGTTTTTTGATATCTCGTGACGGAGGGGCGGTACGACCCCTTCCATTTTTGAACATGCGAAAAAAGAGGTGTTTTTCAATAATTTGCAGCCTGAAACGGTGATGAGATAGAAATTTGGTGTCAAAGGGACTTTTATGTAAAATTAGACGCCCGATTTGATGGCGTACTCAGAATTCCGAAAAAACGTATTTTTCATCGAAAAAAACACTAAAAAAGTTTTAAAAATTCTCCCATTTTCCGTTACTCGACTGTAAAAAATTTTGGAACATGTCATTTTATGGGAAATTTAATGTACTTTTCGAATCTACATTGTCCCAGAAGGGTCATTTTTTCATTTAGAACAAAATTTTTCATTTTAAAATTTCGTGTTTTTTCTAACTTTGCAGGGTTATTTTTTAGAGTGTAACAATGTTCTACAAAGTTGTAGAGCAGACAATTACAAAAATTTTAATATATATACATAAGGGTTTTGCTTATAAACATCACAAGTTATCACGATTTTACGAAAAAAAGTTTTAAAAAAGTTGGTCGTCATCGATCATGGCCGTTCATGGTCACCCGCGACAGACACGGACGACGAAACAAAGAGAAACGCAAAAAGTAACTTTTTCAAAACTTTTTTTCGTAAAATCGCGATAACTTGTGATGTTTATAAGCAAACCCCTTATGTCTATATATCAAAATTTTTGTAATTGTCTGCTCTACAACTTTGTAGAACATTGTTACACTCTAAAAAATAACCCTGCAAAGTTAGAAAAAACACGAAATTTTAAAATGAAAAATTTTGTTCTAAATGAAAAAATGACCCTTCTGGGACAATGTAGATTCGAAAAGTACATTAAATTTCCCATAAAATGACATGTTTCAAAATTTTTTACAGTCGAGTAACGGAAAATGGGAGAATTTTTAAAACTTTTTTAGTGTTTTTTTCGATGAAAAATACGTTTTTTCGGAATTCTGAGTACGCCATCAAATCGGGCGTCTAATTTTACATAAAAGTCCCTTTGACACCAAATTTCTATCTCATCACCGTTTCAGGCTGCAAATTATTGAAAAACACCTCTTTTTTCGCATGTTCAAAAATGGAAGGGGTCGTACCGCCCTTCCGTCACGAGATATCAAAAAACGGACCTCGGATTCGTGATCAGGGACAAAAGTTACCCCTTAGGACAAAGTTTCACGCAAATCGAAGAGGGGTCGGGGCAACTTTTCCCGATTTCGTGTGAGTTGGTAGAGAATTACCCATTAACAATACCGATGTTTTCTATTATTTTTTATTAATGAAAATATTCAAAAAATTACAGACCTAATAACGTATGGTTGTATTTTTAAGTATTTTAAATTAAAATAAAGTAATTTCTTTTTTTAAATAATATATTTTGTAAATTTGGCCCGCAAGCTAATTTGAGCTTCAAATTTGGCCCGGCCTCCAATATCTTTGAGCACCCCTGCTTTAAATGTTCGACCCTGATTTTTTAAACAATTATTGATTTTTAATATTTTTTTTAGCAAATACATTTTTTCAAACGTTTCTAATTTTCAGTCGCATTCAAATAAACAATCTCAAATTATTTGATTTTTTCATCAATCACTTTATACGCCACTTTTTGATTCTGTCCCTTTCAGCTGCTTACCGCCTGACAAAAATATTTTCGTGACTCTTCCGTTGACCATTGATTGAGCGTTTTTTTATATGGAATGTTACGTTCCTTCCGTGTTCCGTACTAGCATGATTGGGCAAAACTTTTATTTTTATTTTTCTTTTGAATGTTAAATATGGTTCTAGTAGCAAAATGCCAGACGTAGATCAGGTTTACAGAAAAAATCTCATTGTTTTGAATATTCTTATGGAAAGTTTTCTTTCCTGTTCATTAAACCTTATTTCGTAAATATTTTTTTTTTCTAAATCCTAAAATTTGTAAAATTTTGTTTCCAGAGTTATATTGCTTGAATATACAAACCAATATAATTTTACATCATTTTTATTAGTTAAATCACAGAATTGAAAAAAATGATGTAGTACAGTTTTTATTTATAAAACTATAGTAAAAATTATCTATCGGTTATAAATTAGATAGTAGAAATTTACCAATTTGTTCATGAGTTTTTCATCCAGAGTTGTTGAATTACGAAATTACATGCATCAGTGAGATAAATTAACATTTTTTCTGGCAATTTTTGTTATTAAAAATTTTATTCAGGGAATATTTTAAATTTATTGATAATTTGCTAGCGGAAAGTTTTTCATACAATTCGATTACATTTCAACAATCAAGAAAACGTAAGAAAATCATTTTCTTTTCAAGTTCTTTTATAGAAACATGCCATATGAAAACAATGGATTTTTGATGAAGCAGTTTCTTCAATTTAATTTTAAAGAAACATTAGATGAAACTCTTTAAAATCTTTTTTGCATACAATATTTAACAGTTTTATAATTCTTCTCAATAAATATACCGTTAACCAGGTGAATTAAAACGAGTGGTATTTCTGATTTGCTGATTTCCATATCCTTTGAATTTTTGAACCCAAGCCCCCCCCGAACAAAAATCCTGGCTACGGCCCTGGGTAGAGGAGAGGTTGGAAAGGTAAGTTAAAGGGAAATAGATCTTCCTCATCTTTGGGTATACACAGCGTATCCCCGTCGTCGGGCTGTGCTGTGTATGAATAACGAGATATTGGCAAGATGTGCTGGGCTGAAATGTGGTGGGAAAAGTTTTCACCCGCAGCGCAGGATGCGGACTTTGCCAGGAAGTCGTCGGGCCGGGGATGGAAACAGGAGAAAGGTTTTCTCTCCAGAGGCGAAAAACTCTTCCGATGGCTTCATATATAATAAATCTTATGCAAATCTGGAAAAGCTAGCAGGAAAGTGCCGAGCCATTCTGGAGCAGTTCGGAACACCGGGTTCGGGGTTTTTCCCTCGGGTGACAGCTGGTGGAAGATGGAAGATATTGGAGGACGGGTAAAGTTTTCCAAAAATTGACTGGTTATGGATCGCCTTTGTCCAAATGGCTTTATTACTGAAAATAAGGAAATTGACCAACAAATTCAAGTTTTTAAAGCAATCTAAATTTCTCTCTATAAACGATACCATTTCTTAAATAAATTAATCATACAAAACTGTCATCGTGACAGGTTCCAATTTGTTCAATTCATACCCCAACCGTTCCGGAAGAACTCGAGAAAACCGATTTCACCTCGTGTCATAGCATTTTTTTTTCCGCGGTTGAATTTGGCTTGCGGTCAGTTTTAACAGTCAGCCAATGCGGCACGTGGGTTGAGCTCGTTGAGACACAAGGCGTGACCTGGTCGCAGCCGTCTGTGGCGCCTGTGGCTTCTGTGGCCACGTCGTTGGTTCCCTCTTCAACGGTATTGTACCCCGGACACTAGTGGAGCGATTGGTTGCGTTTCTTTGTTTGGGCTGAGTTTAAGGGAGATTGGAATTAAATTTCGATATTGTTCTACTCTATCTGAAAAAATACGTGAATGTTTTAATGTATCTATTGAGGTTTTGCAGCGCGCCTGTGTTTCAAATGTAGGTGGCGCCAAAATGAGGTTACTTGCCAAAAATCGTATTCCTTTCTGCTGGATTGAAGAACAAAATCGCTCATTTCTCATTATATCCTGCATCAATCTTAATGAAACTGGTTGCAAAAGACGAGAAAAATTTTTTGCTTTAAAGTAATGAACATTAATTTTTGAGCGCGCAAAAATTTGTGAACTTTTTCTTTAAAAAACATGTTTTGGAACACGAAAAAATGACTTTCCCGGTATATATCAACAAAATAAGCATTTATATAGTTGATAACAGATGTGTTAACGTATATTCAACAATTTCTATTGATTTTTGACAGACTTTGTTGCCAAATAGTCCAAATAACTATCTTTTATTAAATTTACAATTTTCTCATAGAAAAATCAAAATATAAAGAAATAATTTTTCTCATTCGAATCCGGAATAAGTTTTATAAAAGTGTTGATTTTGAAGGTAAAAACACATTTTTTCGAAAAATCATAAGTTTACGCTACTTGTTCATAGGTGGCGACATGTGTTTTTTAGCTTTGCTGCAAATTCTCTATGGTTTCTTTAAATTAATTTCACAATATCGCACTTTTGCAATGTCCAAATGTCTAAACTCTCTTTGCTTTATAATTATTTTTTTATTTACTTTTTTTCTTAATACCTAACCAAAAACTTTAAGAAAGCTCAAATTACTCCAATTTCCTTCAGCAACGCCTGTTGCATACCACTGAGAGAATAAAAAAAGAGAGCACACATATATCTTTCATCTTAAGACAGTCCATTTCGTACCGACAAAACCATCGCCCAAAGGCAAGCAGTTTATTTTAAAAAGTCCAATTATCGAGCACTGAAAATCATAAATATCAATATTCACACACACACGCTTCTCCCTTCCTTCTACCCTATTCAATTGTGTTGCATCACCCGCATCCCGACAAGTGTCACACGACAAAACAAACACGTGTTCCTACGCGCGGCCCGTGGTGCGGTTTGTCGTGCCAAGTTCACGAGTTGCACCTAACGCCTTAGCGCGGTGGTTTTTTACTAAGATCTTTAATGATAAAGACATAGTAACATTACATCTAATAATTTAACATCTATGATTCTAGAAAAATGTGTAAATTTACCTCTTTGTATATGCAACCCATTTGTTTTTTTTTAACGAATATTGCGGTAAAATTACAATGGATGGATGGTACAATAAAATTTCTCAATTACATAGTTTACCAAAACTGGGGTGTCTTATTTTCAATGGGTATGCAAAATTTCAAGAAATTCTGAACGTTACACATGAATTCTACAGAAAAACACTCCTCTTAGTTTTTTCTGCAAAAATATCAAAGCAAAAGCAATCAAAATAAACTTGAATAGTCTTTCATTAATTAAAAAAAAAATACCCCTTTCTTTGAAATCTGTTTAAATTAACCAGAATGCATTAGATGACAAATGTGCAATCTAACAATAACTATTGATCATTTTCAAGCTAATCCTTAAACTTTCCACCTACACGGAGAAAAAAGAGTTTCCAAAATCGTGAACAAGCGTTCATGAAAATGGAACCTCGAACAAAGTGTTCAAATTTCATGGTACGTTTTTCAAAATCGTACCATGGGATTTGAACACTTTGTTCGAGGTTCCCATTTTCATGAACGCTTGTTCACGATTTTGGGAACTCTTTTTTCTCCGTGTACCATGAACCTTGAAGTGTAAACGAATACGAATAATTTTGATAAATATAATCCATGAATTTTTAGATATTCTCTATAGAAAGCTAAAAAATAAATATAAATATCAGTAATTCCTCACGAAAACATCATGGAAAAAAAACAAAAGTGCTCGGATCGGGCTAAAAAAAATTGTTGCCATTTTTCGGACCACCCTAACACAGAGTAGGTTAAGGTTTAGGTTTAGGTCATTCTTAAGGCCAAAAAATAATTATTTTAAATTTTGAGCCTGATACGAGAACTTCTTTTATGCTGTTGTCGTGGGGAATTTCTGCATAATATTTTGAAAAATAAAGTATGACGCTATTAATTCATTTTCTCACCAATATTAGGCTGATACAAATATTTTTAAAAGTTTTTGACACCTTCAAAATCATCCCGAAAAATCGGGGGCAAAAAAATTTTTTTTTCAAACGCATTCAAATTTAATATGAAATTTAAGTTCAATCAGCTCAAATCAATATAAAATGCATTCCCATGGCCTGCGTTAAGAATCAATTAGCATGTTTGGGTTTATTCAAAAATCTTTTAAATTTTTGAAATTGTTCGTATACAGTACCGCAAAAAAATGTTTTTACTAAAGTTTTTGTTTTCGTCAAATCTTACATTTTTTAAAAACTATTGACTACAAAACAACTTAACAAAGAGTATTTCATTTCTCTCTGACTGAACTAATGCAAAATGCATTTTAAAACACTTTTTGCAATTCTACTGTAAAACTGTCAGCTTTTCCTGTCCTTCTGGAGAAACGAAACTACCTACTTTTCCCTTCCAAAAATAACAGAACGGAAAATTAATACCTTTCAATAACAGTGCTGAAAAGTTCTACTTTTCAGCACTGAAATGGGTGCTGAAAAGTTGAATTTTTCAACACTTGTATCGAAAAGTAACATTTTTCATTTTTTTTTGTTTTGAGCGATGAATTCACTGAACACATGAATGTTTGCCATAAAATTCCATGAAAGAAGCGTTTTCGGGATTGCAAAAAATGTTGTAAGCAACTCGTTGCAAAACTTGATTCTTTCAGCACTCGTCGTATTTATCCAACTCGGTAAACCTCGTTGGATAAATGTACAACTCGTGCTGAAAAAATCTCCTTTCTGCAACTTGTTGCATAAACTACTATTTTACAGTCAAATGTTGAGGCTTTAACTTGTTATTTCAATTTTTATATTTTTTTTGCAATTACACTTTCTCGTGATCACCTTTTTTAGTTTTTTTTCTTGAAAACTTTTTTTCTTTTGCTATGTTAAAAGGTTTGGTACTGGTAAGGCTTTATTTGAGCCACCGAAAAACATGGACAAACGAATTTCAAAATGATATTAATTATTAAATAAAAGATTAAATGTTCAAAAGGTCCTGTCTGCAAATGCAACCCAAAGCATATGAGTTGTTTAGAAAATTTATTCTAGAGCTCATGATTCTTTAATTTACTGTTTTAAAGCGCACTATTAAAAAAAACATTTTAAACGCAATATTAAATCTGCAAGCGAAGATATATTAATTTCAAGACTTTTTAGGTTGATTTCCAGAAGAAAAAGAAAATGATTTTTTGAAATGATAGCCTTGTTTATTCTTTTCAATAAATATTTCATCAGATTTCTACTTTTGGACTTGAAATGTTATACAAAAACCTGCAATGAAATTAAATTTTAAAAAATGCAGCTTTTTTTTACATTTTTTGTATATGTTGTTTTTTTTGTGATATCAAAAACATTTCAATATCAATACACTGCCCATGTTCGCATAAATGTCCCATATGCAAAAACAGCAAGCTGAGAAAAACGCATTTGAAGTTTGTCCCATACATAAGGCTACGTGTTAAGTTTTCGCGAAAAAAATGGATTTCATCCTGATTTCTAGAACAAAGTACTGGATGTTATAGGATCTTTTGAAAGAGCACACAATTTTGAACCAAACTGCATCAATAACTCGAAATCGATGAAAATGCATATGGGACATTTATGCGATCAGGGGCAGTACAACATTTTAAAGAAATCGAAACATAACATTTTTCTCTTTTAAATTGTTAGGCTTGATATTGATATTTTGCAAATTTTTATTGAAAATTTCACAAAGATTTAATTTTTAAATGAAAATAGTATTTTTAGATGCCGAGAAATCGATTATTGATTAAATGAGGAGAATGGAAATTTCAGTTTTTTCAAATAAATTGCATTTTTTCGCATCGGACTGAGCTTATACATTATATGATAAAAACTTATTATGATTAGTTTCTAATTTTATTATCAAGATATTCAGTTTTAACTCTAAAATCTGTTTTTATTTCGTAGGTCACGTTATTTAAAAAAAATCATGAAATCATGAAAAACCCCCAATGATTTTCGAGTCGTTTAAAATTATTTCACAATTGGAAATAATAATTTTAATCAGAATGATTCGAAAAAACCTAGCCAAATCCGCCTATGTGGACGGTGCCTTCCTCAATACTTACCAACAATTGATAACACAAAGGATCCGGAAACAATTAGGAAAGTACATCAATAACACAGCAGTGCGTGGCCGAATGGTTACGCTGTCCGCTTTGTAAGCGGATGATTCTGGGTTCGATTCTCATCTGCTCCAACCTTCCATCGGATGAGGAAGTAAAATGCCGGTCCCGGCCTTGGTTGTTAGGCCGTTAAGTCATTCCAGGTGTAGGAGTCGTCTCCATGCCATAAGTAAAAACAACACACCAAACCAAGCCTACTCCGGTGGAATCGCTGGCGGCGGTTGGACTCGCAATCCAAAGGTCGTCAGTTCAAACAGGTTCCTTGGAGTAGAAAGAGGTTTGGGTGCTCTCCTCATTCAAGCCTTCGGACTCCTAGGTTCGAGCAGAAACTTGCAATAGAGACCACAAAAGACCCGGGGGTCGTTAATGTGGATGGTTTGATTTTGATTTTGATCAATAACACTTAAGTGGTCATAACTTGAGACTGGGTTTCCAGATCCTTAATTTCTAGACTCGTTTGGAAAGTCTTTTGATTCCCGATACAACGATAGATCGTATGATGGACCCGGACATTGTTTACAAACAGATAAATAAGCTGTTCAAAAAGTACATAAATATCACATATGTGGACAAAACTTGAATTAGAGGGTATCCATTAGCCCGGGTCAAAAAAATTAAAGTTGCTCAAATCAAAAATTATATGAGATTGCCCGAAAGAGTACTCAAAATGGAGGCTCAGGTCAACATTTCAGCGCATTTGGTTGAAAACTGGCTTGCCTTAAGCAGGAACAAGTTTAAATGGGAATTAACCCGTAAAACTGGAGCATTTAGGTAAATTGCTCTGTACAAGTCAGCCGTTAACAAATGACGACTTTTGCATACCATGGGGTCCTAGGGGATGGTCTGGGGAACAATTCCTCCAAAGGATGCAAGACGATCCGAGGCCCCTGGCCTTGCCTTGAACCGGATTCATTCCGGCGTCGCAGAAATTCTCATGGTCCCAGCTAAATGTATAGGGAAAAATCAAAGCACACTAAGAAGGCTGCCTCAATCAGAGGACGCCATGGCAATCAGCCACCAATCAGCCACCACGTGGCAGGAGGGTATCATCAACTTTTGCTCTTAAAATGGTTTTGTTATTCCCAGGACACTTTATTCAACTAGATATTTGATCAAAATCACCTTAACAACGCTAAATGTAATTTTGAAGCCGAATTTGAAGTTATTTTCCTAACACGTGGTGGCTGATTGCCATGTGGCGTCCTCTGATCGAGGCAGCCTTCTTAGTGTGCTTTGATTTTTCTCTATACATTTAGCAGGGACCATGGAAATTTCTGCGACGCCGGAATGAATCCGGTTCAAGGCAAGGCCAGGGGCCTCGGATCGTCTTGCATCCTTCGGAGGAATTGTTCCCCAGACCATCCCCTAGGACCCCATGGTATGCAAAAGTCGGCATTTGTTAACGGCTGACTTGTACAGAGCTATTTACCTAAATGCTCCAATTTTACGGGTTAATTCCCATTTAAACTTGTTCCTGCTTAAGGCAAGCCAGTTTTCAACCAAATGCGCTGAAATGTTGACCTGAGCCTCCATTTTGAGTACTCTTTCGGGCAATCTCATATAATTTTTGATTTGAGCAACTTTAATTTTTTTGACCCGGGCTAGTATCCATATCTTCATAATTTGAGCCTCGTTCGAAAAGTCTTTCAATTACCTTTCCAACGATGTATAACGTTTAAGTCTATTTCAGGCCACTTATCTAACATCCGGATATATGAGATAACACTAAACTATTCAATAGCGACGTTAGGGAACCTACACCAAGTCGAATACAACCTGTGAAAACTGTATTTTTAGAGCAGTATTACAACCTTACACCTTAGAGAGGAAGGCAAAATCAAAGAAAAATGTTGAAATAATTTTAAAGTTTTATTAAAAAATTTGGGATGTAATAAACAGAAGTAGCAAAAATACAAAATGCAGTTAAATACATTTATCTTAGCTAAATCCCATTTCGAAGCACCGCACTCGATCGTTTAATAAAAAACACAGTTTTGTCCTGCAACCGCAACATTATTAGCCCGAGCTCATAAAACGCTCATAAACGGAGTGCCATATAAAAAGTGGTCGCGAGTATTTTCCCCCGGGCCAAGATGGAAACTTCAAACACGGTTCGGAGGCATCATAAATAAATTTATCAACTCAAAAAGTACCCGGCTGGGTCGGTCGCGGTCCCTCTTCTCTAATAATTGCAGCAGCTTCGCCGGTTCTTGAAGTCCAAAAGCACCAAATAAAAGAGCCGACTTCATTAATATTCCGTTCAAACGCGTAAACATAAACGACTTCATTATAAATAGATGATTGACAATTATTGGGACATTTTTCATTCTTTGACGGAGAGGAGGCCGGTTGGCTGGTTGGTCGGAAGGCACTCTGTTTATGTAGAGTCTTGGCCGTTTATTGCCCACTCTTGCTGCGGCCAAAGAGGCAATCCGCGTAAAGCCGACTTTTATGCCTTCGAGGACCACGACGGCAGCGGGGGGTCCCGTAACGCGATCAATGTTGATGGTCTAATCAATTTGTTGGCAATTAAACAGTTTATGGTAGATGTGACAACTTTTTACTATTTTGAGCGTATGTCAATGTAAGCTTATATTTTCAAACGTGTTTATGAGTTGTGGTGTAGCAACAATTTATTGATATTTTTTTAACTATTTAGATAAAACGCAGCACATTGATTTTGTAATCAAAAAGTGCACCGTTTTCACACAAGTTTATATTCACAATTAGTTTGAGCAGAACAACATTGTTTTATAAATACAGGAAACAATGATAAAAAAAAATAATAAACACATTTTTCGCTCTACCTTGGCGTTCTCGATTACGAAATTCATACTCGAAACTAGGTGTCCGAAGGGTTGATTGTTGGAGCAATTGAGCAATTCTCTATCAAAACCGGAAATGGATTTTATTTGTATTTTTTGATTTGGCTCAAACTTTGTGGGGGCCTTCCCTGTGACCAAATAAGCTATTTTGTGTCATTGGTTCACCCATACAAGTCTCCATACAATTTTGGCTGCTGTCCATACAAAAATGGTATGTAAATATTCAAACAGCTGTAACTTTTGAGTGAATTTTCTGATCAATTTGGTGTCTTCGGCAAAGTTGTAGGTATTGTTGAGGACAATTGAGAAAAAATATGTACACGGAAAAAAAATTTGCAGATTTTTTTATCAACTTTTTTTTCACTAAAACTCAATTTCCCAAAATACATATTTTTTGATTTTCGAGATTTTTTGATATGTTTAGGGGACTAAAATTCGCAACTTTTGAGCTATCGAGAAACATGGTCAAAAAATCTGCCGCCAAGTTATGAACTTTTGAAAAAATAGTGATTTTTGGAAAAAATCCAAATTTCATGCAAAAACAAATTTGAAATCAATTTTTAATGCAAAATTGAATTTGCAATCGAAAACTACTTTACAATTTTTTTGATAAAGGGCTTCGTTTTCGAGATATATGCACCGAAAGTTTGATTTTAGCAAAATATTTGCAGTTTTTCGATTTTTAAAAATAGTGACCATGAGCGACCACTTCTAAAAATATTTTTTTAAGTTCAGAAAATTTGCTATAAAATTGTCTAAGAGATATTGAAGATTGGACCTCGGGTTGCTGAGATACAGCCGCTTGTCGATATCTCAGCAACTAATGGTCCGATTTTCAATGGTAATACATGAAACATTCGTGAAATTTTCCGATCCTTTCGAAAAAAATATTTTGAAAAAAATTAAATCAAGACTAACATTTTAAAAGGGCCAAACATTGAATATTACGCCCATTTAAAATGTAAGTCTTGATTTAATTTTTTTCAAAATATTTTTTTCGAAAAGATCGGAAAATTTCACGAATGTTTCATGTATTAACATTGAAAATTGGACCATTAGTTGCTGAGATATCGACATTAGAAAATGGTGGGTTGTTTTGGTGAGACTTAGAAAACTTCAATTTTCGTGTTTCTTTTTCTTAAAGCGGCTGTATCTCAGCAACCCGAGGTCCAATCTTCAATGTCTCTTAATCAATTTTATAGCAAATTTTCTGAAATTTTCAAAAAAAATATTTTTAGAAATGGTCGCTCATGGTCACTATTTTTAAAAATCGAAAAACTGCAAATATTTTGCTAAAATCAAACTTCCGGTGGCTATATCTTGAAAACGAAGCCCTTTATCAAATAAATTGTAAAGTAGTTTTCGATTGCAAATTCAATTTTGCATTAAAAATTGATTTCAAATTTGTTTTTGCATGAAATTTGGATTTTTTCCAAAAATCACTATTTTTTCAAAAGTTCATAACTTGGCGGCAGATTTTTTGACCATGTTTCTCGATTGCTCAAAAGTTGCGAATTTTAGTCCCCTAAACATATCAAAAAATCTCGAAAATCAAAAAATATGTATTTTGGGAAATTGAGTTTTAGTGAAAAAAAAGTTGATAAAAAAATCTGCAAATTTTTTTTTCCGTGTACATATTTTTTCTCAATTGTCCTCAACAATACCTACAACTTTGCCGAAGACACCAAATTGATCAGAAAATTCACTCAAAAGTTACAGCTGTTTGAATATTAACATACCATTTTTGTATGGACAGCAGCCAAAATTGTATGGAGACTTGTATGGGTGAACCAATGACACAAAATAGCTTATTTGGTCATAGGGAAGGCCCCCACAAAGTTTGAGTCAAATAAAAAAATACAAAAAATAAAAATGGTCGAAATCGGCCGATTTCGTAGAGAGTTGCTCAATTGCAAACCTCTTTTTACACCTAAGCTTCCATCCACCCCGGGATTCGAACTGGCGACCTTTGGATTGTGAGTCCAACTGCCTACCAGCGACTCCACTGAGACAGGAACCGGGGAGACGACGACCTGGACTGAGCTAACGACCTAACCTTTTTTAGGTTAGTCCGGGGCCAACATTTACTTCCCCACCTGACGGAAGGCGTGATCAGACAAATGTCTCGAAAAATGCCATGTGAAAGGCACCACGCTTACCCCTACACCACGGGTCCCGGCACTTTTGAAAATGCATGCCAAATTTTGCTTTAAAAAAAAAACAAAATTTAATGTGGGTACTCAATATAAAAATGAAAATGTGAAAAATATTTGCAACGGCCTTTTGAAACTCAAATGCCATCAGAGTAGGTGAGCTGTCACAGCAGTGGATCAAACTGTTTCAAGTTTTGCTCTCAATTTGACTTCCACTTCCAAATTTCTCGTGTCTAAATTAACCCTGGAATGTCCACCCCACAATCGGGAGACGACGACGACAATGTAGAAGACTCAGGCGATGGCGAACAAAAACGCGCCGAGCTTTCCTAATGGCTGGACGAAGCGCTGGAACAGCTTCAGGTGGAGAACGATCTGCTGGACGAGTGCAACGCTCAAAAGTTTGAACTGCAGCGTCAGATCGTGAAACTGAAGGCCGCTCTAAAGGGAAAGGTTTCACAGGACGAGGACGATGGTGGCCCATCCGGCGAAGTTCAGCATCGTGCCCAAAAACAGCTGGATGCTGTAATTCGCGAGAACGTGGCTCTTCGCGCTCAGCTGCTGGAAAGCCAGCAGCGGATCAACGAGTTTGAGCAGACCATCTCGAACGCATCGGCCAGCTTGGAGGCCGCCGGAAGCATTCCCTGCGATCAGTGCATTTCGTTGGAGAGACTGCTGGAGGAAGCTAGGACGCAGCTGGACCAACGGGTTGCCCAGCTGTCGACGGCGGCGTACGAGAAGCACCAGCTGCGGGAGCAGATAGCCGGCATCGAGGCGAGTCATCGGGCGAGGACCAGCGGACTTGAGGATGCGGTCAAGTTTGACATGAGGCAGCTTAAGGTTCTGCAGAGGACGGTGACGGATAAGCAGAAGGAGATTGCCATGCTGCGGGGACAAGTGGCCGCGACGGAGGAGCTGAACAAGGAACTCAAAGGGTGTATCGCGGAGAAGACTGAGTTGGAGAGGACTGTCATTAGGCAGAGCGCTGTTCTTCAGGACAAGGAAGATAAAATCAAGCGGTTGGAGGGGGAGCTTAGAGCTAGAGTGAGGCGTTCGGTGGATGCTGGTCAGATGACGGAAGCTGAGTTGGACGAGTCGGAGGAGGAGTCTCCACAGGATTTGCATGCGTTGCTGGACACCAGGAGAGTTATAATTTGTGCTACTGCTGGTTTTGTACTTGGATTACTCACAAAATTTCTGTTTGATAAATTTTAGAGAGAAATATCATTTAATTAGCTTTATTTCAAATTTTCTGTTCGATAAATAAAACTTTTGTTAAAATTTTAGGTCATCATTTTTCGCATCTTTCTGATTCCAAGAAATTGAGCGTAAATGATACATTTCTAAACTATTGCAATAATGTAACCACTCCCCAGCTGTGGTTCATAAATCAATTCAGCCTATTAATTAAAATATGTTTAATTCCACCTCGATTATGCACAATCATGCCAGGTATTGATTTATTAATTTAAACCATTAATAAAACAACCGCTCACACACTAATTTAAAAACTGCTCTGGTTTTCTAACACAGTCGCAACCACAATCGAGCAGCTTTCAGCTGCAGGCTTAACAATTTTAACCCAACACACTCGACCAACAACAAACACACACAGAACCACACGTTTGATTTGTGGACATTATTCAAGTGCAAACCAAAGTACTCAACTTGGCTCTCTTTTTTGCTATCCTGCCAGTAACAGAGATTCCGAGTGCAGTTTAGAGCAGAGCAGAGTCGAGCAGTGCAGTGATGTCGCTCACAGTTTTAATTAACTAATAATAAATGCAACCATTCATAATCCGCAATAATTCAATTCACACACACACACGCACTCCTTGCCGTTCCCCGATCGAGAGTACTATAATACTAGCATTTTATGGTATTGAAATGTTGTTTTTGAAGGAGGCGCCCTCCAGCCAACAAATCCAAGTGAGATTATAAATGCAAACTTGTGTGTGTGTGTGATTGTGCGTTGTGTGTGAACGCACCATCCATTATAAATAATCATTATTTATTTGCCACAACACACGCTCACACACACAAACACACCCAACAAGGCAGCATTTCAAAATTGATCCATAAACCATCTAATACATTCGAGTGCCATGCGGCCACACGAGTTATGGGATTTTGCATTAAATGGACTCATATTTTTTAAAAGTACCTTCCACCTCGTTCCACGGTCTGTACCTTCCCGCCAAGGTTTAAACCCTATTGTGTGGTTCTGCCGAGCAACTCTATTTCGCATTTTAGATTCAACGGGATAAAAAGTGACTTTTTATAGGGCACAGTCAAAACGTTCAGAAATATTTGTTCATAAATGGTTATTAATTTTTCATAAGATTGAGGGAAATTTCAGATTCTGCGGACAAAATTACGTAGCAAATATATTAGGTTAAACATTTTCAAAATAAATAATAAAGTCCTTTGCTACTAATGGTCTTACATTTTGACTAATAATTCTTCGGAAAAAAAAATCGCTTCAGATAATCAAATCAGGAAACTTTTTTTCAGGCTCGTTGAATACATATATGTGACATTTCTTCCCACGCTTCAGACTTCAACCATCACGAAATCTGCTCATATTTGGCATGGGGGTTGTTTTTGCCTCAAAAACAAATAATTCCAAGTTCGGTGACATTTGACGCACCCCCGCGACCGTGACACCCCTCTCTTTTTTGAGAAAAAAAAAGTCAACTTTTGGGTAAGCAAATTCAAAGAATTTTGGACGAAGAATCCAATGGCGTTTTCAAAATAGACGCTCAAAGCTGCCAGATATAAAAATGCGTTTGAAGTTTTAAAATGAGTGCTTAACCCTTTGGACGAGCACTTACGGGAGAACTGACAGTTGCATTAGATTGCTGAGAGTATTGAGCATGAGCATGAGCATGAGCATGAGAGACCACCCATGGTTGTCCTTCTCCGTTGCTGAACAGGACCGTAATATCCTATCAATACAACCGACCATACGCTTGAACGATCTAATGGTGTTTCCCTTATCAACAGCATGTATGAATGCGTTGAAAAGATAAAACATCAAGATCATTAAAACTAGATCTGAAGCAAATAGGTAACAGTCATTGGCCACCAACGGCGCCCGCCATGTCAGTTTGTAGATCTCGGGGGATTGGGACGGGAATGTTAGTTAGCACAGGCTGCTACCAAGGGTGGGTTCTATACGATATCCACACCCCCACGTGTGCCGGAAAACTACTTCTACTTGGGATTTTGTTAGTAGGTAAGGGTAATGGCCAGGATTCAACATAGAGGATGATGATGCGACCCAATAATCAATAAATTTGGTTTAATAGTGTGATGTATTATGCATTCTCAAGGCAAACAGTCGGAGGATGCGGATGAGATTTTTCCCGGTTATTTGGTGTTGAGTTTAGCATAAATGATTCAATCTTAGACAGCCGGCTGTGGAAAGATAAAACCAAATAAAATGCAAAAACGCGAAACCGCCCGGACCGAAAAACCCACACAATCGAAAACGGCAACGAAAATCCTGCGTGATAACCGCGACGCGCACCGTTCAAATTCTCCAAAGCAACTGTCAACATCGCGAAATCACTCGGGTCGAAATACACACACAATCGGGGGGGAAACAAAGACGGAAATGGCAACGAAAATCCGGCGTGTTGACCGCGACGCACACCGTTCAAATTCTCCAAAGCCAGTTGCATTAGATTGCTGAGAGTATTTTACATTAAATTTTATTAATATCTCAGGGTAAATTGAATAATTCATGAGATATCACGTGTTTAAGTTGAAATGTTCTGTATTGCTTAGCAAATGTTTTACTTCACAACAAAAAAAGTAGTAATCCAGCTGCGTGTAAAAGGCCTGGGTGTAAAATAAATTTTGCATTATTTTATGATAGTCTATGTAATATTACACCCTAAAATATGTGGCCCATCAGTATGGGAAACCTACTTGATCGAAATGTTAAGCTCATATATGCGTTTATCCTTTCAATTGTTCATCGGTCTGATGGCCGAGCGGGCAAAGGCGCCAGTCCTTACTGTTGGTGCTGGGTTTGAATGCCGTCGGTTACAACTTTTTTTTGTATTTACAAACATTGTACATGCAGCGTGGAATATTAAGTGTCTTTTTTGACAAAGGTGATGTGCATGCTTTTGCATGCGATTTTACCATCGGATTTTTTGCTGTGTTATCCAGCCATTTTCCACACGGATAGAAATCCTGTAAGCAAATCCGGTTACTCTATGTTGTTGAATTTGTAAACATTGAAATGTTTTCAGAATCATCAACATATTTTCTCGATTTTAATGTAAAACTTTTCAAAATTGGCAACATTGTTGTTTAAAATCGAAAAAAAATATGATTTTGGACACATTTTGATGTTTGCAAATTCAACAATACAGCGATTCGATTTGAAAAGATCCTAAACTTCTAATTTTCCCAAATAGCCAAACTTATTACCTTTTTTTTGCGTCTAAGACAGCTAAAATCGGATGAAATTACACGGAGATATGATTTTTTGAAAAAAGTGGCTTTTGGAAAAATGACGAAGATTGCCACTCTGATGTAGGTCACCCTAAGGGACAAACAAAAAAATACAGGTCTATTTTTTTTGGCCAAAGAACCCTTAGAAAAATGTTGAGCCCGATCGGAGAACTTTTTTTCGGTTTATGGCCTATCTACAATCACTTAGCTTAGAACATCTAAGTAAAGTAGTTACTTAGGAAAGTACGCAACTTACGGCCGTCATCCACAATCAACTTAGAAATTTTGCTGGGCTGATATACGTTGCTATGCAGTTGTTTGTTTACCTTTGATATTGAAACGTCAACTTACCGTAGATTTTGAAATTTTTCAAACCATACGTCAGTTTCTAATTTGATTACTTTTCCATTGTAGAAGCTCGGCTTCATTTCCATTGATTCAAATTCCTAAGCTAAGTGAAATTTTCTAAGCTAAGTGATTGTAGATAGGCCATTAGGCTCTTTTCAAATGGAATTGCTGTAATATACAGTTACCGGATTTGCTTACAGGATTTATATCCGTGTACAATACATTGCGTTAGAGCACAGTCGGCCCTGAAATTTGAAAAAAAAAAATCACTACGGAAACAAAGTAAAACTCCTAAGTAGAATGTATGCCCAAAAATCATACATATATTTTTAAGATCAATGTGTTTCTTGAAAAAACTTCAACAAAAATAAAAGTCGAATGAATAATTAAAGTGACTGATTTTTTTTTATTTTGGTTGATTTTAGCTCAATTTTCAATCGATGATGTCTTGGAAACCATTGATCAAATTTTCAATGTTGAAATGGGACTCTTTTGTTAATTATCTCAGCTCATTTGAAAAAATATTTAACGGTGCACATCAACCAAAGCTTTTGCACCCAGATTTTTGTTACAGACATTTTAGTATCTTCAAAACTACGGGAACTATCGATATATTTTTTTATTCATTCCCTAAGCTACTATTTCCATAACTATTTACAACAAAATTTGTCAATTTTTATAATCAAATTACTTTAGGATTGGGTCCGTAAGTTCAACAATTTTAGAATAAGAAGACAACAACTTCCTTGGTTGCTGTGCACCCTTAAAGATTTTTAAAATCACGACTTATATATCAAAAGGGCTTAAATCATTGTGCTGATAAAAATAAGGTTTATCGTTGTCAACAATAATATCAGCAATTTAAGCATGAATTAAATAATAAAAATAAATATTGCGCAATTCTCACTAACTTGGACTTCGCACTAAATTATTGCTATCGATCGCACTATTGCGACTTGTCAAACTGGGCAATTTTAATTTTCTCAAAAAATGATCAAAGCGAGCCGATGTTGCTCACCTCTCAATCACAATTTTAAAGTGCGAATGTCCAGTTTGGTGGAAACTGCGACTGGAAATCCAGAGTTTTTTTTTTTTTTGAAAAGGACCAATAAACTATTGTCTTTCATATGTTTATAGGACCTAATCAAAAAAAACTCTAGAAATGTAAATAAACAACTGCTGGTTGCCTAGTTTTTGGAAATTTTGTTTTCAAAAGTGCGAGAGAAAAATGCGGGCCAAATCCAAGTTACAGTGCAAGGATCAATATTCTTTGCAATGTTTTAATCGTTAATATAATAATAAAATTGTTATTCTTTAAACTGATTTAAATTATTTTTTCCTTTTATTTATACTTATTTTAAATATTTTTTGAAGTGCTGCATGAAATAATTTTAAAATTATTATTTGCTTTACATGAATTTAAATTATTTTTCAACTGTGTCCAAAAAACTTCATAAAATCACCCGAAGGCAGGGTGTAATAAAACATGCAACGAATGCACCAGAATCACAATCGATATGCAAATAAATGGGTCCAGAAGTGAGAAGAAAGAGCTGTGATGGGGTGGCCCCCATATGAAGAGAGCGCGAAAGAGGAAGAGAGACGAGGGGAGATAAAAATGCGCCTCCAATTTGCATATGTTTTGCCTCTCCTTCCTCAGCTGAGTGCGACGGTGGGATTGGAAATGACTACACACGATCGAAGGTGGCGGCGGCGGCGGCAGTCGTTTAGAGACGAATACGGCCAACAAATATGCAACGAGAGGATCATTGAAGGCGGCACCTAGTGGATGCGTTAATGGGAATGGCTTGATTTGCCTTGGTGAATGTACAAACAGTGTTGCTAGTTTAAACAAAAATTGGTTTTTGATTTTGATTTTAAGTTTCGTTTGTGCAGTTCAACAAAATTGTATGTAAATAATTTATAATTATATCATTTTTGAAAACTCAGGTATCAGTTGATCATGAATTCTTTTTTTATAATTTTGTTGCATTAATCATTTAAAAAAATAAAACAAATGATACCTTTCACCCAAAACAGCACCAAATGTAACGAGCAACGTAAAGGAAAACGAAATAGAATGATTTCTTCATTTCAACCCACCACGTGGGAGGGCAACCAACTCAACCATCAACCACGTGTACAAATTTTCGACAATAAATAAGGTGCCCGCTCGAGCTGCAAGCAGAACATTTGCGAGAAACGCCATTTTCTCGACATTTTTCGCCGGTGCTGCTCAACAAATGGCGCCCCGTTTCGGTTCTAAAATGTGGGAAATAAATTTTTCAAATACCTCAACCATGGTTTTGCCATCGGATGTGGGAAGGATGTGTGAAGGTTTTTTTTTGGTTGTTCGCTCCCAACATTGAAAATTGCAATGCAAATTCGTTCCCAAATGCATTCCAAAATGTTCTGCTCGATGGATGCTGCGCGCCCCAATGGTGGTCATTTTTCACCGAAACGTGTCTGACGAAGATGTGATTACTCTCTGTACTAGTTTACATGGTGTGGCAACTATTTCAGTGGAAATTTGTTCAACTAGTGGGGAAAACACAGCAGAACATTAATCGTAATCGTTGGAAGAAGTTGAATTATTCAGTAATAAAACCACGAACGTCATTTTTTGAAATGAAAACAAAGAAGCGATATCTCTTGAAAATCAATTAATCTCTCAATACTAAAGCGGTTTTTAAACCCATTCAACTTACCATAATGCATACTGAATGAAAAAGTTGAATAGGGTTTGCTGTAGAGAGGTTAAGAGCAGCTCGAGTTCAGCATTCAGTCTGAAAGGAGCTTTTACCGGGCAGGATGGGAGTTGCTGTTTGAGGAGGCTTTATACTCACCACATTTCAAGAACAATCGATGTCCCCTCCATTCGGAAGGGGCTCAGGTGAAGAGGTTGTGAATAAATGGATTCCATTAAAAACTTAACTGCAATGGAGAATGTTTCGTTGCAATTGCCGGCATTACTTTGAATTTAAAACGATTTTTAAAGTTTTGATAACATATAAAAACTGGTTTTGAAAATCATATTTAATTTCGAAATAAAAGCTTTGTGCTATGGGTTTCCTGTGAAGATAGGGTTAAAAATATTATCGATAATGTTATCCCAATGATTTTATGTCAAAAATATGGAAGAACTTCAGCAAGAAGAATCCAAAATTAAGTATGGAATTATTTATTCTGAAAATCATCTTATTTGATAAAAAAAAAACAAGACGTATTTCATAAAGGATATTTCTTTGAAAAAGTAGCTGAAAATTTCAAGAAACAATTTAATATGATATGTCCCGAAAATATTGTTCAGGCCTCTTGTCCGCTTTCACTATGACATTTGATTGTATGACCTGCATACAACCTTTCACTTATCATCAAACTTGTAAAACTAAGCTTGCCCACATAATCAGAAGGATGAGCAGCTTTTAACTTTCTATCACTTTGAAACAGAATTCATTTTGGTTGCTGTGAAAGTCTATGCAATCTAACTGATTGCATGAACATTTAAACGTGGCTAAAGTACTTTAAGTATAAGGAAATGTAGAGAAATTAAATTTTCAAGCATTCTATAAGTAACGAAAATATAATTTTATTTGTCTAAAATATTTATTTCAACAAAACAGAATTTAGATTACTTATTGAGCAGTTCTCTAGGATTTCGGTCATTCGATTTTTTTTGTATTTTTTAATCCGACTGAAACTTTTATGGTGCCTTCGGTATGCCCAAAGAAGCCATTTTGCATCATTAGTTTGTCCACATAATTTTCCATACAAATTTGGCAGCTGTCCATACAAAAATGATGTATGAAAATTCAAAAATCTGTATCTTTTGAAGGAATTTTTTGATCGATTTGGTGTCTTCGGCAAAGTTGTAGGTATGGATACGGACTACACTGGAAAAAAATGATACACTGTAAAAAAAATTGGTGATTTTTTTATTTAACTTTTAATCACTAAAACTTGATTTGCAAAAAAACACTATTTTTAATTTTTTTTTTGATTGATTGATTTTTTATTCGGTAGGAAAAGCCACCAAAGCAGTAGCACCAAAAACCTACATCGTTTTAATACAATATACAATAAATTTTAGTGTTTACAATTAACTTTTAAATATCCGGTCAAACTCCATTGGTTTCCACCTGTGAAGGAGTTTGGTTGATCCTGGCAAGAGAAATCTGAAATTTCTTTTTTTTTTTTTATTTTTTGATATGTTATGTTATTTTTATGACCGAGTTATGAATTTTTGAATTAATACTGATTTTTTCAAAAAATCGAAATATTGGTCTCAAAATTTTTTCAACTTCATTTTTCTATGTAAAATCAAATTTGCAATCAAAAAGTACTTTAGTGAAATTTTGATAAAGTGCACCGTTTTCAAGTTTAATCCATATTTAGGTTACTTTTTTGAAAATAGTCGCAGTTTTTCATTTTTTTAAATTAGTGCACATGTTTGCCCAATTTTGAAAAAAATATTTTTGAAAAGCTGAGAAAATTCTCTATATGTTGCTTCTTCGGACTTCATTGATACGACCTTTAGTTGCTGAGATATTGCAATGCAAAGCTTTAAAAACAGGAAAATTGATGTTTTCTAAGTCTCACCCAAACAGCCCCACCATTTTTTAACCCGTATAGGCCTGGGTGAAATTGGAATCACTAAAATGGCCATAACTCAGCGAAAACTCAACCAATTTACATACTTCTTTATTAGTTGGACTCGTTAGAATGTCTATTTTCCGAAAATGACCCGCAGAACCCGGAAATGTTCCGGTGGCCGGAGATATTCCGGTGGGTCACTGGGTCAAACAGGGTCAAAAATGGCCATTTTTGGGTCCCGCACTATTTTGTTGATAGAAATCTTGGAAAAAACACATTTTTTCATGTTACAATCTTTGTTCTGCCAACAGACAATACTGACCAATGATTTTGCACCTCCGGGGATGTTCCGGATTGAGCGGGCAGGTTCCCTACCCGGGGGAACCGGTCAAGGGACGGTCAGAAATAAAACTATTTCTATCATGGCAATATGGGTGTCAAAGTTCATCATTTTCAAAATCAAGCTCATCTTTGATCCCCAAAACCACTTTTGGACCGATCTGGCCACTTTGGGACCGGTTCCCGGTACTCCAGTGAAATCCGGAATAAGGCAAATTACGGGAATATTTCTGAACAATTTTTGACTGGGCAATATAGGAGTCAAAGTTCATAATTTTCAAAATTTAGCTCATCCATGATCCCCAGAACCACTTTTGGATCGATCTGGCCACTTTGGGACCGGTTCCCGGTACTCCGGTGGAACCCGGAATATGGCAAATTAGGGGATTATTTCTGTATAATTTTTGACTGGGCAATATGGGTGTCAAAGTTCATCATTTTCAAAACAAAGCTCATCCATGATCACCAGAACCACTTTTGGACCGATCTGGCCACTTCGGGACCGGTTCCCGGTACTCCGGTGGAACTCGGAATATGGCAAATTACGGGATTATTTCTGTATCATTTTTGGCATGGCAATATGGATGTCAAGGTTCATTATTTTCAAAATCAAGCTCATCTATGATCCCCAAAACCACTTTTGGACCGATCTGGCCACTTTGGGACCGGTTCCCGGTACTCCAGTGAAATCCGGAATATGGCAAATTACGGGATTATTTCTGAACAATTTTTGACTGGGCAATATGGGTGTCAAAGTTCATCATTTTCAAAATTTAGCTCATCCATGATCCCCAGAACCACTTTTGGATCGATCTGGCCACTTTGGGACCGGTTCCCGGTACTCCGGTGGAACCCGGATTATGGCAAATTACGGGATTATTCCTGAATAATTTTTGACAGGGCAATATGGATGTCAATGTTCATCATTTTCATAATTTAGCTCATCTATGATCCCCAAAACCACTTTTGGACCAATCTGGCCACTTTGGGACCGGTTCCCGGTACTCCGGTGGAACCCGGATTATGGCAAATTACGGGATTATTCCTGAATAATTTTTGACAGGGCAATATGGATGTCAATGTTCATCATTTTCAAAATTTAGCTCATCCATGATCCCCAGAACCACTTTTGGATCGATCTGGCCACTTTGGGACCGGTTCCCGGTACTCCGGTGGAACCCGGATTATGGCAAATTACGGGATTATTCCTGAATAATTTTTGACAGGGCAATATGGATGTCAATGTTCATCATTTTCATAATTTAGCTCATCTATGATCCCCAAAACCACTTTTGGACCAATCTGGCCACTTTGGGACCGGTTCCCGGTACTCCGGTGGAACCCGAAATATGGCAAATTACGGGATTATTCCTGAATAATTTTTGACAGGGCAATATGGATGTCAAAGTTGATAATTTTCAAAATCAAGCTCATACATAATTTCCAAAACCACTTTTGGATCGATCTGGCCACTTTGGGACCGGTTCCCGGTACTCCGGTGGGTCTCGGAATATGGCAAATTACGGGATTATTTCTGAATAATTTTTGACAGGGCAATATCGATGTCAAAGTTCATCATTTTCAAAATCAAGCTCATTTATGATCCCCAAAACCACTTTTGGACCGATCTGGCCACTTTGGGACCGGTTCCCGGTACTCCGGTGGAACCCGAAATATGGCAAATTACGGGATTATTCCTGAATAATTTTTGACAGGGCAATATGGATGTCAAAGTTGATAATTTTCAAAATCAAGCTCATACATAATTTCCAAAACCACTTTTGGATCGATCTGGCCACTTTGGGACCGGTTCCCGGTACTCCGGTGGGTCTCGGAATATGGCAAATTACGGGATTATTTCTGAATAATTTTTGACAGGGCAATATCGATGTCAAAGTTCATCATTTTCAAAATCAAGCTCATTTATGATCCCCAAAACCACTTTTGGACCGATCTGGCCACTTTGGGACCGGTTCCCGGTACTCCGGTGGAACCCGAAATATGGCAAATTACGGGATTATTCCTGAATAATTTTTGACAGGGCAATATGGATGTCAAAGTTGATAATTTTCAAAATCAAGCTCATACATAATTTCCAAAACCACTTTTGGATCGATCTGGCCACATTGGGACCGGTTCCCGGTACTCCGGTGGATCTCGGAATATGGCAAATTACGGGATTATTTCTGAATAATTTTTGACAGGGCAATATCGATGTCAAAGTTCATCATTTTCAAAATCAAGCTCATTTATGATCCCCAAAACCACTTTTGGACCGATCTGGCCACTTTGGGACCGGTTCCCGGTACTCCGGTGGAACTCGGAATATGGCAAATTACGGGATTATTTCTGAATAATTTTTGACAGGGCAATATGGATGTCAATGTTCATCATTTTCGAAATCAAGCTCATTTATGATCCCCAAAACCACTTTTGGACCGATCTGGCCACTTTGGGACCGGTTCCCGGTACTCCGGTGGAACTCGGAATATGGCAAATTACGGGATTATTCCTGAATAATTTTTGACAGGGCAATATGGATGTCAATGTTCATCATTTTCAAAATCAAGCTCATTTATGATCCCCAAAACCACTTTTGGACCGATCTGGCCACTTTGGGACCGGTTCCCGGTACTCCGGTGGAACTCGGAATATGGCAAATTACGGGATTATTCCTGAATAATTTTTGACAGGGCAATATGGATGTCAAAGTTGATAATTTTCAAAACCAAGCTCATACATAATTTCCAAAACCACTTTTGGATCGATCTGGCCACATTGGGACCGGTTCCCGGTACTCCGGTGGATCTCGGAATATGGCAAATTACGGGATTATTTCTGAATAATTTTTGACAGGGCAATATGGATGTCAAAGTTCATCATTTTCAAAATCAAGCTCATTTATGATCCCCAAAACCACTTTTGGACCGATCTGGCCACTTTGGGACCGGTTCCCGTTACTCCGGTGGAACTCGGAATATGGAAAATTACGGGATTATTCCTGAATAATTTTTGACAGGGCAATATGGATGTCAATGTTCATTATTTTCATAATTTAGCTCATCTATGATCCCCAAAACCACTTTTGGACCGATCTGGCCACTTTGAGGCCGGTTCCCGGTACTCCGGTGGAACCCGGAATATGGCAAATTAGGGGATTATTTCTGAATAATGATGAACTTTGACGTCCATATTGCCATGCCATAAATTATACAGAAAAAATCCCGTAATTTGCCTTATTCCGGGTTCCACCGGAGTACCGGGAACCGGTCCCAAAGTGGCCAGATCGGTCCAAAAGTGGTTTTGGGGATCATAGATGAGCTTGATTTCGAAAATGATGTACTTTGACATCCATATTGCCCTGTCAAAAATTATTCAGAAATAATCCCGTAATTTGCCATATTCCGAGTTCCACCGGAGTACCGGGAACCGGTCCCAATGTGGCCAGATCGGTCCAAAAGTGGTTTTGGGGATCATAAATGAGCTTTGTTTTGAAAATGATGAACTTTGACATCTATATTGCCCTGTCAAAAATTATTCAGAAATAATCCCGTAATTTGCCATATTCCGAGTTCCACTGGAGTACCGGGAACCGGACCCAAAGTGGCCAGATCGGTCAAAAAGTGGTTTTGGGGATCATAGATGAGCTAAATTATGAAAATGATGAACATTGACATCCATATTGCCCTGACAAAAATTATTCAGGAATAATCCCGTAATTTGCCATATTCCGAGTTCCACCGGAGTACCGGGAACCGGTCCCAAAGTGGCCAGATCGGTCCAAAAGTGGTTTTGGGGATCATAAATGAGCTTGATTTTGAAAATGATGAACATTGACATCCATATTGCCCTGTCAAAAATTATTCAGGAATAATCCCGTAATTTGCCATATTCCGAGTTCCACCGGAGTACCGGGAACCGGTCCCAAAGTGGCCAGATCGGTCCAAAAGTGGTTTTGGGGATCATAAATGAGCTTGATTTTGAAAATGATGAACTTTGACATCCATATTGCCCTGTCAAAAATTATTCAGAAATAATCCCGTAATTTGCCATATTCCGGATTTCACTGGGTACCGGGAACCGGTCCCAAAGTGGCCAGATCGGTCTAAAAGTGGTTTTGGTGATCATGGATGAGCTTTGTTTTGAAAATGATGAACTTTGACTTCCATATTGCCCTGTCAAAAATTATTCAGGAATAATCCCGTAATTTGCCATATTTCGGGTTCCACCGGAGTACCGGGAACCGGTCCCAAAGTGGCCAGATCGGTCCAAAAGTGGTTTTGGGGATCATAGATGAGCTAAATTATGAAAATGATGAACATTGACATCCATATTGCCCTGTCAAAAATTATTCAGGAATAATCCCGTAATTTTCCATAATCCGGGTTCCACCGGAGTACCGGGAACCGGTCCCAAAGTGGCCAGATCGATCCAAAAGTGGTTCTGGGGATCATGGACGAGCTAAATTTTGAAAATGATGAACTTTGACACCCATATTGCCCAGTCAAAAATTGTTCAGAAATAATCCCGTAATTTGCCATATTCCGGATTTCACTGGAGTACTGGGAACCGGTCCCAAAGTGGCCAGATCGATCCAAAAGTGGTTTTGGGGATCATAGATGAGCTTGATTTTGAAAATAATGAACTTTGACATCCATATTGCCATGCCAAAAATTATACAGAAATAATCCCGTAATTTGCCATATTCCGAGTTCCACCGGAGTACCGGGAACCGGTCACGAAGTGGCCAGATCGGTCCAAAAGTGGTTTTGGTGATCATGGATGAGCTTTGTTTTGAAAATGATGAACTTTGACACCCATATTGCCCTGTCAAAAATTATTCAGGAATAATCCCGTAATTTGCCATATTTCGGGTTCCACCGGAGTACCGGGAACCGGTCCCAAAGTGGCCAGATCGGTCCAAAAGTGGTTTTGGGGATCATAGATGAGCTAAATTATGAAAATGATGAACATTGACATCCATATTGCCCTGTCAAAAATTATTCAGGAATAATCCCGTAATTTTCCATAATCCGGGTTCCACCGGAGTACCGGGAACCGGTCCCAAAGTGGCCAGATCGATCCAAAAGTGGTTCTGGGGATCATGGACGAGCTAAATTTTGAAAATGATGAACTTTGACACCCATATTGCCCAGTCAAAAATTGTTCAGAAATAATCCCGTAATTTGCCATATTCCGGATTTCACTGGAGTACTGGGAACCGGTCCCAAAGTGGCCAGATCGATCCAAAAGTGGTTTTGGGGATCATAGATGAGCTTGATTTTGAAAATAATGAACTTTGACATCCATATTGCCATGCCAAAAATTATACAGAAATAATCCCGTAATTTGCCATATTCCGAGTTCCACCGGAGTACCGGGAACCGGTCCCAAAGTGGCCAGATCGGTCTAAAAGTGGTTTTGGTGATCATGGATGAGCTTTGTTTTGAAAATGATGAACTTTGACTTCCATATTGCCCTGTCAAAAATTATTCAGGAATAATCCCGTAATTTGCCATATTTCGGGTTCCACCGGAGTACCGGGAACCGGTCCCAAAGTGGCCAGATCGGTCCAAAAGTGGTTTTGGGGATCATAGATGAGCTAAATTATGAAAATGATGAACATTGACATCCATATTGCCCTGTCAAAAATTATTCAGGAATAATCCCGTAATTTTCCATAATCCGGGTTCCACCGGAGTACCGGGAACCGGTCCCAAAGTGGCCAGATCGATCCAAAAGTGGTTCTGGGGATCATGGACGAGCTAAATTTTGAAAATGATGAACTTTGACACCCATATTGCCCAGTCAAAAATTGTTCAGAAATAATCCCGTAATTTGCCATATTCCGGATTTCACTGGAGTACTGGGAACCGGTCCCAAAGTGGCCAGATCGATCCAAAAGTGGTTTTGGGGATCATAGATGAGCTTGATTTTGAAAATAATGAACTTTGACATCCATATTGCCATGCCAAAAATTATACAGAAATAATCCCGTAATTTGCCATATTCCGAGTTCCACCGGAGTACCGGGAACCGGTCCCAAAGTGGCCAGATCGGTCCAAAAGTGGTTTTGGGGATCATAGATGAGCTAAATTATGAAAATGATGAACATTGACATCCATATTGCCCTGTCAAAAATTATTCAGGAATAATCCCGTAATTTGCCATATTCCGAGTTCCACCGGAGTACCGGGAACCGGTCCCAAAGTGGCCAGATCGATCCAAAAGTGGTTCTGGGGATCATGGACGAGCTAAATTTTGAAAATGATGAACTTTGACACCCATATTGCCCAGTCAAAAATTGTTCAGAAATAATCCCGTAATTTGCCATATTCCGGATTTCACTGGAGTACCGGGAACCGGTCCCAAAGTGGCCAGATCGGTCCAAAAATGGTTTTGGGGATCATAAATGAGCTTGATTTTGAAAATGATGAACTTTGACATCCATATTGCCCTGTCAAAAATTATTCAGAAATAATCCCGTAATTTGCCATATTCCGGATTTCACTGGGTACCGGGAACCGGTCCCAAAGTGGCCAGATCGGTCTAAAAGTGGTTTTGGTGATCATGGATGAGCTTTGTTTTGAAAATGATGAACTTTGACTTCCATATTGCCCTGTCAAAAATTATTCAGGAATAATCCCGTAATTTGCCATATTTCGGGTTCCACCGGAGTACCGGGAACCGGTCCCAAAGTGGCCAGATCGGTCCAAAAGTGGTTTTGGGGATCATAGATGAGCTAAATTATGAAAATGATGAACATTGACATCCATATTGCCCTGTCAAAAATTATTCAGGAATAATCCCGTAATTTTCCATAATCCGGGTTCCACCGGAGTACCGGGAACCGGTCCCAAAGTGGCCAGATCGATCCAAAAGTGGTTCTGGGGATCATGGACGAGCTAAATTTTGAAAATGATGAACTTTGACACCCATATTGCCCAGTCAAAAATTGTTCAGAAATAATCCCGTAATTTGCCATATTCCGGATTTCACTGGAGTACTGGGAACCGGTCCCAAAGTGGCCAGATCGATCCAAAAGTGGTTTTGGGGATCATAGATGAGCTTGATTTTGAAAATAATGAACTTTGACATCCATATTGCCATGCCAAAAATTATACAGAAATAATCCCGTAATTTGCCATATTCCGAGTTCCACCGGAGTACCGGGAACCGGTCACGAAGTGGCCAGATCGGTCCAAAAGTGGTTTTGGTGATCATGGATGAGCTTTGTTTTGAAAATGATGAACTTTGACACCCATATTGCCCAGTCAAAAATTATACAGAAATAATCCCCTAATTTGCCATATTCCGGGTTCCACCGGAGTACCGGGAACCGGTCCCAAAGTGGCCAGATCGATCCAAAAGTGGTTCTGGGGATCATGGATGAGCTTTGTTTTGAAAATGATGAACTTTGACTCCCATATTGCCCAGTCAAAAATTGTTCAGAAATATTCCCGTAATTTGCCTTATTCCGGATTTCACTGGAGTACCGGGAACCGGTCCCAAAGTGGCCAGATCGGTCCAAAAGTGGTTTTGGGGATCAAAGATGAGCTTGATTTTGAAAATGATGAACTTTGACACCCATATTGCCATGATAGAAATAGTTTTATTTCTGACCGTCCCTTGACCGGTTCCCCCGGGGTAGGGAACCTGCCCGCTCAATCCGGAACATCCCCGGAGGTGCAAAATCATTGGTCAGTATTGTCTGTTGGTAGAACAAAGATCGTAACATGAAAAAAATGTGTTTTTTCCAAGATTTCTATCAACAAAATAGTGCGGGACCCAAAAATGGCCATTTTTGACCCTGTTTGACCCAGTGACCCACCGGAATATCTCCGGCCACCGGAACATTTCCGGGTTCTGCGGGTCATTTTCGGAAAATAGACATTCTAACGAGTCCAACTAATAAAGAAGTATGCAAATTGGTTGAGTTTTCGCTGAGTTATGGCCATTTTAGTGATTCCAATTTCACCCAGGCCTATACGGGTTAATGTCGATATCTCAGCAACTAATGGTCTGATTTTTTTATTTATTTATTTAGTCACACCGTCTTTGATACAAAAAATATCCACAGACTGAATTTAATCTATACCCTTAATTCTACTTTTTTTTTTCAATGTTAATATATGAAACATTTGTGAAATTTTCCGATCTTTTCGAAAAAAATATCTAAAAAAATTTTAAACCGAGAATAACATTTTAAAAGGGCGTAATATTGAATGTTTGGCCCTTTTGAAATGATTTGAAAATTTGAAAAATATTTTTTTCGAAAAGATCGGAAAATTTCACAAATGTTTCATATATTAACATTGAAAATCAGACCATTAGTTGCTGAGATATCGACATTAAAAAATGGTGGAGCTGTTTGGGTGAGACTTAGAAAACATCAATTTTCCTGTTTTTAAACCTTTGCATTGCAATATCTCAGCAACTAAAGGTCGTATCAACAAAGTCCAAAGAAGCAAAATATAGAGAATTTTCTCAGCTTTTCAAAAATATTTTTTTCAAAACTGGGCAAACATGTGCACTAATTTAAAAAAATGAAAAACTGCGACTATTTTCAAAAAAGTAACCTAAATATGGATTTAACTTGAAAACGGTGCACTTTATCAAAATTTCACTAGTGTACTTTTTGATTGCAAATTTGATTTTACATCGAAAAATGAAGTTGAAAAAATTTTGAGACCAATATTTCGATTTTTTGAAAAAATCAGTATTAATTCAAAAATTCATTACTTGGTCAATAATTTTTATGCACAACCTGGAAATTTCTGAAAAGTTGGCATTTTATGTCTTCTAAAACATATCAAAAAACAAAAAAAATAAAAATAGTGTTTTTTTGCAAATCAAGTTTTAGTGATTAAAAGTTAAATAAAAAAATCACCAATTTTTTTTACAGTGTATCATTTTTTTTCCAGTGTAGTCCGTATCCATACCTACAACTTTGCCGAAGACACCAAATCGATCAAAAAATTCCTTCAAAAGATACAGATTTTTGAATTTTCATACATCATTTTTGTATGGACAGCTGCCAAATTTGTATGGAAAATTATGTGGACAAACTAATGATGCAAAATGGCTTCTTTG
Organism: Culex pipiens pallens; assembly: GCF_016801865.2. Taxonomy (NCBI): domain Eukaryota; kingdom Metazoa; phylum Arthropoda; class Insecta; order Diptera; family Culicidae; genus Culex; species Culex pipiens. The sequence continues at coordinate 148,719,446 of NC_068938.1, forward strand.
GGCATACCAAAGGCACCAAAAAAGTTTCAGTCGGATTAAAAAATACAAAAACTAAAATTCTAAAAAAAAGACCGATTTCGTAGAGAATTGCTCTATTATTAACAACACAAGACATTTTCTCAAAGTTTAGAGCCCTTTTCAAATATTTTCAAAAGTATATGTTTGTCAGCACTGACTTAAGAGCAATTCTCTGAACATTTGGCAATCTAATATTTTTTTTGTATTTTTCCTGGCTGAACTTTATTGAGAGCCTTCCGTATGCCCAAAGAAGCAATTTTGCATCATCAGTTTTTCCAAACAAATTTGACAGCTTTCCATACAAAAAATGGTTCGCAAAAATCAAAAATCTGTATCATTTGAAGACAAAAGACTAAACCAAAGAATTTTTAAAAGGCTGAGAAAGTGCCTTACATTCTGCTATTTTGCACTTTGTTGATACGACCTTAAGTTGTTGAAATATGGCCAAGCAAAGATAAAAAAGAAACTTAAAGTCTGATTTTGAAAGACAAAAAAAATATTTTGAAATTTTATAACAAATATAACATTTATATAAAATTATTATTTTTTAAATCTTTTAATGTCCATATCTCAACAACTAAAGTTCGTATCAACAAAGCTGTGAAAGTAAAAGTAAAGAAAAATATCTTTGACAGATTTTTATGAAATGTTCGAGTTTCTAAAAGTTTTTTTGAACATTTCGGAATTTTCGTAAAAAAGTGTTTGATGGAAATAATCAATTAGTGATAAAAAGTGAATTAAAAAATCAGCAAAAAAAATCCTTGTATCACTTTATTCAGTGTTCATTCATTTGATACAGATTATTGAATTGTATCGAAAATGATATGGACAAAGTGATAATGCAAAATGGCTTCTTTAGGCATTCGTTCATTAAAAATTCAAGGTTTGTGTGTGAATGAACAACACAGTTTTCAAATAAAAACTAAAACTTATCAAGCCATGCTTTTTAAAGAAAATTGAATGTCAAATTCCAAAATATTTTTTATTATTTATTGAAGGTCTTGAAATTCAAGTATGAATTGTAAATGTTAAAAAATCACTCTTAAGATAGAAAAAAAGATGGGAAAAATAGGAAAAAAAAATCTTAAATTGTTGGTTTAAAACAATATTTTGTTCTGCATTAATTTTAACAAATTCACAACGAAAATTTTAGCTCAAAATATTCATAAATTATTTAGAAAATCAATGGAATATCACTTTAACCCACAACTGATCACAAGTAAGAAATTACGTCGACGTTCTGACATGAAGCAGTAGCAATACAGCAGCGCCATCGTCGGTCGCCGACACCGGAAACAAATGAGGCTCATTTCTCGATCTACCCATATAAAATTATCTGCTGCTAATAAATTAGCCTCCATAAATTGCCATTCCGGAAGAGAACCGGAATACCTCATCCGTTCGGTTCATTCGTTTTTAGTCCTGCTGGCATCGGGAAGAGCGTTCGATTCCGGCGTTTGGAACATTATTAGAGAAGGAGGAGTGAGATTGAGCTAGAACAGTGGGTTAAGGGGAAGTTCATTTTGGGAAAGGGACCACCGAAAGGAACGGGGTAAAATGCAGATAAAATGGAAAGCAAACAATCATAGGCACTCTCTTATCGGAATAGGATTTTCACAGGGAGTTGAGGGCAACAGTGAAGGAAAACTCCTTAAAACAAAAAATCGCAATTTAACTGTTGAAAAATTCAGGAAATCAAATTGAACAAATCGATCCGCGTATTCGTTACTGAATGCTCAAGTGATGAAACGATTCACGATATTTTACATCACTGCTTTGCTTTGAATTAGAACTGGATGAGAATTGATTGAGCTTAGAATTAATGCAAACTGAATCGAAATTTCCAAAACCGAGCAACGATCTCCGGAGGCATTAATTACGTCGCTCATTTGACAGTTTCCCATTTTCTCACGGCATTCAGCTGTGAACAATCTTTTAAATAATAGATAAACGGGCCGGGCCTTCCAACATTGCAGCATCATTACGCACAATCCGGAGCTGTAATCTGACGTGATTAATTCTATCGAAACGCGATTCCGGTAATGCACCATTAACCCAAATAACAATCGCCTAAACTGATGATCGGGGTGCAATCGCTTTTTCCAACCTGTTTAATCCCAAAATCAATTAGAAATCTTATCGCAAACCAGCAAACGTTTCAAAATCCCGCCTCTGCCCGCCTCCCCTTCTAATCCCTGTGTGATTGCAAAACAATTGCAAGTCTAAGTTGAATTGTTTAATCCGGGGTCATTGCGAAAGGATTGCTGGCCGAGGCCGAGATTAATCGCACCTTAAATTAACTGGAACGAACGGCACTAAACGGAGACCACCCGGACTGTGGTCAACGCGCGGGATGGACAGACAGGACGAACGGAAGATTATGTAGCCATTTAATTATCTCGCTCCTTTCAGGGGTTTCGGATTGGATTTCCGTTGGCAGGGATCGTCTGGCTCGTTGGTGACCGTTGGTGGTGTAGCCACGTGGATTGACCAGAAATGAGAGTGGTCTCTTTGGTTATCGCGCGGTGATTCCACGCGCACACAGGACACAATTGTTGTGGCCGGAAAGGATAGGTCCAGCGATAGACGGACATTGGCCGCGGTGTGGTTGAACACTTGAAACGACCGTGGATGGGCCGCTTCTAGGTACTTGGGTCTTTTTGATAGGCAGAACTGCTTCCAAGTGAACATTCGTGTCCTTTTCTAAAGTTTAACGAAATTATATCTTGTTAACCAAAGTTAGAGAAATATGCATAACATCCCAATTATTAACTCTTTGGAAATAAGTTAGCAGAAAACTCGAGTATATATCACTTAAATGGTATAACTTGATACTGGGTTATCAGATTTGCAAATTTATAGACTCGTTCGGAAGGTAACATATCTAATCATCAGTCAGATGATGGATCCAGACAGGGTTTTCATACAAAAAAGTGAGCTCCAGCTTTTAAAGTACATATCACTTCAGTGCTCATAACCAGGATACCAGATCTTCAAGTTATGAAGTTATTTGAGTCAATTTAAGGCTAGCATCCGAATACATGAAATACAAATAACATTTGAACTGCTTGTCAAACAATTCAATTTCAATTCAGTTTTAGTGGTGAAAAAGCAAGTTACAATAAGTTAGTTCATTAAAGAGTTTTTGAGTTCGTTTGGGCTGTATATTAAATAATTTGTATTTGAGCTTTAAAAAAAACCTTTTGTACCATGTCCAAATAGCTGAGAAAATTATCTATGGGTAACCAAAGTTTTTGAATTGCGAGCCAAATTTTAAACTTTCCGGGACGTGTGGACTAAATCAAAGAAATAATTATATTCAACAAATGTGATAGTTTTTATTTTCATCGACGAAGTTAGATATAAAAGAAGTTTATCATTTTGATAAATTTTGAAAACTCCTAAGATTTATGTATATTGAAAAGGTATGTCAATGATAAATAAATAAAAAAACACAACTTCAACAAACGTGCAAAACATAATTAACATTTATACAATTAAATCTATTTTAATTTAAGTACTTAATACATTAAATATTGTTAAAAATTTTTCTCTAGAAACAATTTTATTGGCAAATCAATTTCAAACAAAGAATTCATTTTTTTAAACATGTGCAATGGCCACTGTTAAATGCATTTTTTATATTTCTCTTTTATGACAAATATTTGAGAAAATTAAACTAATCAATATAAAAACAACAACAACAATTGAATACCATTTAAATATCTCATAAATTAATGTTACGGATATCCTCCCGCATAAACGAGAACCTTAAAAGAACTTTTTGTTAAATAGTTTTGTCACCATTTCAGAGATCGTAACCACAATTTGAAAAATGGTAGCAAAACCTTAAAAATACCATATCGGAAATGGTACCCTACCATTTATCATAAAGTTCGACCATCTGAATTGAGGGTGGTTAGCAACGGTAACCTTAAAAATCTCCGAACAACGTTTCGTCAGATTACCATTTGTGTAATGGTAAAAATAAAGTTAATTTTCGCGTGGAAGCGACCTTTTTGCTCCGGTTTTTACTGTTTCAGAAATGGTTTTTAAATGGTATTTTAAGGTTTTTCTTACAATTTTTAAACCTTGCTGCTACTGTTTTACAAATGGTTCGTAAATGGTTTTTTCGGGTTTTTCTTGCTATTTTTACCGAGCGCTACTATTTTAGAAATAGTTTTCACATGGTTATTTAAGGTTAATTCTATAATTTTCTCCCAGTTCCACTATTTGAGAAATAGTTTTCAAATGGTTTTTAAAAGTTTTTCTAGCATTTTTTACCTACCTAATTTTTACAGAATTGTTCACTTTTTGACGGATGGTTCACACCAATAATATTAAAACGTTTTTGGCTTTAATTCTAGTTGATTGCCGATTCTGTTCGGTTGATCATACTGCCAAAGTCGTCCAAACCTGAAAAAAAAAGAAAAAAAAATCACAAAGTATCGAGCAGAATGTAACATTCAAATATGTGTACTTATCTGATGATTCAGATGATTTCCTTGATTAATGCCAATCGTGCGTTCGCTTCGATTTTGTTTTGTCGGTCGGCTGCCGCTGAATCCTCCATCACCAGCTGTTCCGTTGTTTCAAGTTCTCCACGGCGCTGAAATGATCAACAAGAAAAATATAAACAAAGTATCTGGTAAATCAAATGATTTGTTTGAAAATTATACCTGCGCACAAAACGTAGACAACAACCAGCCGCACAAACGTTTCACTTCAGACTGTTTTTGCCTGGCCTGCCTGGAACGAGTGCAGGTAACGAGCATAGCGAGAGAAGAGAAACGAGAGAGCGCGCAAGGCAGATTATTAATACTCTGGCTTGCGCTCTCTCTCATTTTTTTCTCTTGCTACGCTCGATACTTGCTCTCACAATTATGCGTTAAATCCGTTATTTTTAATATTATTATAATTAACTATATTAAAAAATGATTCGCTCAAACAATTGAAATAAAGTAACAAACATCAGAAACATGAGATGTTTAAAATTATTTATGAATTTCGAGCCTTTTTGTTCTTGTGCTCCTCAATTTGTTTGCTTTTTGGTTGATATAGATTCTGCCAATTAAAATTGGTAAACGTCGGATTGGCTTTCTTTGGAAGCTCGAAATGGGGGTAAGGGCCAAGTAAGTCAAGTGATGTCCACCTACCTTGGTACTTCAGCAACACGTTGCCGACAAACGTAAATATCCAATGAAACTGACGTAAATTTACCGAACAGGAAAAAAACTTTTACTCAGTTGAATCTTCAATCCGATGTAAATTTCAATAGCTTTTGTATGTCGATTTCATGAATGATTTTGAGTTTTTTTAACGATTAAATTTGAATATTCAACACTACAATGATTGATTGATATAAAAATTAAAATTCAAGATTTAACGGAGAGACAAAGTTACAAAAGAACAAAATAAAAAGATGCAATAACTATGTTTTCTACCTTTAAGAAATTGAAACTGCTAAACTTACTTGATTGAAAAATCCTTCAATGCTGTCATCATCCGACGCAAGTCACTGATTACCGATGCCCTCGATATGCTGGTGCTTGTGACGACCTTCGGTTGCTGCAAGTGCAGTTGAATCTGCTAATCGTCTTCACCTCCGGCCATCGCCACCGTTAAAAAAACATCCTGATCCGCTTCTTGAATCAGATTCCAATCGTCGTCTGATGTGACCCTGGTTCTAGAGATGGGAAATGAAAAAAAACAATAAAAAAAATAGAACTTTTGCAAAGCTTACACAATTAACATTTTCTGTCGACACTATCTCGCTGCTGTTCTGCCCCTCGTTCAGGTCAGTTACATGATGTTCCCGCATCGGTTTGGCTAGCAACCTGTACACCTCCTACCGTCGTCTCGAACAAAAAAAAATCTCATCGTCAGCAGGTCCAAATCCCGGAGCAGGAATGTTTTGATTCCATGTTGCTGATTTCGAAGAGACTCCAGCGTTTGGAGGCGGGAACGGCGGACCAGTCTGCATCGGGTTTGTGTTTGGATCCGTCCCCTGTATCAGCGTTTGCCCGGTGGCGGACCCTGTAAAATTTTCCCGGAGGAATCCCGACGCTGGGTTGCTGCGGTTGTGACGTGGGCATCCCGCTGGAAGCTTGCATTTACGACGCAACAAATGATTAGCATTGTTTTGCTAGAACTGGACAATTTTTATCCCCAGTGAAAAAATCGAGCAAACTTCTTGAGTAAACTCAGTGGACGCACAAGGTTACGGCTACATTTCGAAAACTTATGCGTGTTTAAAATCGGATTCCTGTTTTTTCTGAGCAGGTCGTTTGCGCATTTGCGACGGCGACGGAGTCGCTGGTTTTTGCGCTCCCGCTTGAGCAGGTTCGGGTCGAAGTACTGGTTAAGCTGCTTCCGCCGGAATTGCCGCGCCTCTATCTTCATGCCGTTGCGTGTCGTCTCGAGGACCTTGATGTGCACCTGAAAGAAAACAACTCGGTTAGAGACGCGTTTTTTTTTATCTGTAGAATGTTTGTGCACGGCATCGATAATGTTCTGGATGCTTTCGGTCAGGTCCACGTTCAGGTTCTCTGACCGCTCAAACTACAGCCACAGGAACCAGAGTGACCAGAGTGTTGTCTGCGCCCTCGCCGCCGTCGTCCTTTTGGTTTTGCTCCTGCTGCTCGAAGCACTTCGGGTTGACGTGGAAGGTCGAGTTTTGCTGCGGATATGCCGGCGTGATGATCGGCATCAGGTGCACGGAAAAAAAAGTGTGCGAGAAATCGTGAATTTCGATTCATGAATTCGTGAATAATTTTGTGCATGATTTCGTGATACCTTTCATGATTTCATGAATTTTATGCATGAAATCGTGCATAAAAATGCACGAATTTATGAATTTTATTCATGGCTGAAATATTTTTACGAATATTCATGAATTTTCCTTCATGAAATCATGCATATCACTATTCATGATTTCATGACTGATTTACATGAAGTCATGACTAAACTTCATGAATTCATGAAAAATATTCATGATTTTACGATTATTTATGCATGCGTAAATTTTACGCCGTAAAATTTTATTCGCGAATTTATGAATCATGTTTTTCATGATTTCATGAAAATTTACATGATTTCATGAATAAAATGCATGAATTCGTGCATAACATTCATGGGTTTATGAATTTTTATCCATGTTTATGACGAGTGATCTTGATCAATCAAGAACAGTTTCGCCCGAACTGTCAAGTTTGTTTTTCGCTTGCCAGTTCAGCCGCGTGTTTATTAGCCACGAAGTCAATCGCGTTGTGACTTGTCGCGTCGTGTTGTGTTTGCCGGTGAAAGTGACCGTGATTTGTGGACCCGGGATTTGGAGGTGCTGTCCATCGGAACCGGAAAAAGATTTGCGGCCGTTCCGTTGGAAATGGCAACGGAGCCAAGAGCTAGCAGGAGGATGACCAAGTTGCAGGAGGAGGACCGGGCGGCAGGAGGAGGACCGAGCGGCAGGAGGAGGACAGAGCGCGGGAGGAGGACCGGGCGGCAGGAGGAGTAACAAGGTGAGGACAATCTGCAAAAGACAGAACAGTTCCCGGTTTGTTCGCGTGTTTGTTTTGATTGCCGAATCAAGGGGAACATGGTCCATAAGACAGTTCCCGTGTTTTATCTCCGCGTGTGACAGTTTCTTGGTCGCGGACTCGTAGGGATTTCGGTTTTCTGTCAATTGCCGGGGCATTCTACGCGTGTGACAGACAGTGAGGTTTGTTTTGGTTTTGGAAACGAAAAAATCCCGTTTTTTATCGGTTCCCGTGGATGCGCTGAGTGACATTTCGGCGATTTGTTTTGAGCTAGAAATGTGGACATAGGTAAAGTATGTTAATAATTTTAATGATTTTAATATTGTAAGCATATTTTTTTTAGCATTTAACATATTTAAAGTATTTGAAGTTTATAACGTATTTAAATAATTTTAAGCAACTAAATTTTCTTAGGTATTTTAATTTTGTGAAGTATTTTAAGTTTTTTGAAATATTATTATTTTTAGGTATGTTATATATGCTAATGAATTAAGGTATTTTTATTTTTCCAGGTACGTTAATATTGTGACTTTTAAAAGTTTTTAACTATTTCAAGTATTTTTAATATTCAAAGTGTTTAAAGTTTTTTGAGAATTTCAATAATTTTAAGCATTTATTTTTTTCTAGGTATTTTAATATTGTGAGTATTTAAAATATTTTAAGTATTTGAAATATTTATTTTTTAAGTATGTTAAATATGCTAATGGTTTTAAGTTCATTCATTTTTGAAGTATTTTAATATTATATGTTTTTAAAGTTTTTAAGTATTTCAACGATTTGAAATAATTAAAGTATTTAAAGTTTGTTAGGTATTTGAATAATTTTAAGCATTTAATTTTTTCTAGGTATTTTAGTATTTTCAGTACTTTAAAAGTTTTAAGTATTTGAAATATTTCTTTTTTTATGTATGATTTTAAGTATTATCATTTTTCAGGTGTTTTAATATTCTATGTTTTTAAAGTTTTTAAGTATTTCAACGATTTGTATTTTAATAGTTTTAAGCATTTATTTTTTTCTAAGTATTTCAATGTTTTAAGGATTTCAAGTATTTTAAGCTTTTGAAAAATGATTTTTTAAATATGTTAATAATTTTAATATTTTAAGTAGTTTAAGTAGTTTAAGTATTTTAAGTATTTTAAGTATTTTAAGTATTTTAAGTATTTTAAGTATTTTAAGTATTTTAAGTATTTTAAGTATTTTAAGTATTTTAAGTATTTTAAGTATTTTAAGTATTTTAAGTATTTTAAGTATATGAAGTATTTTAAGTATTTTTAGTATTTTATTTTTTTTAAGTATTTTAAGTATTTTAAGTTTTTTAAGTATTTGAAGTATTTTAAGTATTTTAAGTATTTAAAGTATTAAAAGTATTTAAAATATTTAAAGTATTTAAAGTATATAAAGTTTTTAAAGTATTTAAAGTATTTAAAGTATTTAAAGTATTTTAAGTATTTTAAGTATTTTAAGTATTTTAAGTATTTTAAGTATTTTAAGTATTTTAAGTATTTTAAGTATTTTAAGTTTTTTTAAGTATTTTAAGTATTTTAAGTATTTTAAGTATTTTAAGTATTTTAAGTGTTTTAAGTGTTTTATTTATTTATTTATTTATTTTTGTCCCAAGTGACCACCGGTAACCGGTGACCTGTTCTGAAGTGGCCAGGTTGGGCCAGAGTACGTTGGCATCACTTAAAATGGCCAAAGATTTGAATTTCATGAATTTTGTTATGTCACATGTCAGGGTTCCTTGCACATTCCGAAATGTCCCCAGTAACCGGTGATCGGTTCCAAAGTGGCCAGATGGGGCCAGAGTACATTGGCATCACATAAAATGGCCACAGTTTTGAATTTCGTGAATTTTGATATGTCACAAGACAGGGTTCCTTGCACATTCCGAAATGTTCCCAGTGACCACCGGTAACCGGTGACCGGTTCCAAAATGGCCAGGTGGGGCCAGAGTACATCGGCATCACATACAATGGCCACAGTTTTAAATTTCATGAATTTTGATATGTCACAAGACAGGGTTCCTTGCACATTTCGAAATGCCCCCAGTGACCACCGGTAACCGGTGACCGGTTCCAAAGTGGCCGGATGGGGCCAGAGTACGTTGGCATCACATACAATGGCCACAGTTTTGAACTTCATGAATTTTGATGTGTCACATGACCGGGTTCCTTGCACATTTCGAAATGTCCCCAGTGACCACCGGTAACCGGTGACCTGTTCTGAAGTGGCCAGGTTGGGCCAGATTACATTGGCATCACATAAAATAGCCATAGTTTTAAATTTCATGAATTTTGATATGTCAAATGACAGGGTTCCTTGCACATTCCGAAATGTCCCCAGTTACCACCGGTAACCGGTGACCATAGTTGCCAGGTGGGGCCTGAGTACATTGGCATCACATAAAATGTCCTCCGTTTTTTCACAAAACAGGGTTCCTTGTCAATTCCGATATGTGCCCCCAGTGGCACGATATGGTAAATGTACAGAAAAAGTAATCCAGAAATTGTGAAAATCGTATCATGAAATCGTGAATATTACGAGTTTTACTTTACGATTTTTTGAACTATGCATATTGGGCACGAATAAACCAGGAGCCGTGAATAAATATGCATGATTAGACATGCCCGAATACACTCGTAAACGTGAATTTAATTCATGATTTCATAAAAAAAAATCACGAATTCATGAAATTTATTCATGATTTCATGAAGTTTATACATGATTTCACGAATTTTATTTACGCCTTCAAAAATAAATCATAAAAAATATTCCAGATCTCATGAATTTTGTGCACGAATTCATGCATAAAAATTCATGATTTCATGAATTTTATGCATGAAATCATGAATTTTTATTCACGAGGTATATTTTTTTGACCGTAATCATGAATTTTTAATCATGAAATCGTGAATATTTTTCACGACAGCATGCATCTATTTCATGAAATCATGAACATTATTCACGTTTACGAGTGAAATCGGTCATGGAAAGTCATGCATATTTATTCACGATTCCTGGATAATTCGTGCCCATTATGCATAGTTCAAAAATTCGTAAAGCAAAAATCGCGATATTCACGATTTCATGGTACGATTTGCATGATTTCCGGAACACTTTTTTTTCCGTGTGGAACCGGTCCTGCACGTTCACCAGCGGATAGCACACTTGAAAGCCCAGATTCACGGTGTCTGGCCACTTCAGGAAAACCGACTGGGGCCACTTCCAGCGCGAAAACACCATAAAGAACTTGTGCACCTGCGTGGCCGCGACGACATTCGGGAGCTGACACGTCCTGGCCATAAGCATAGCCCACGACACACCCCCAAAGTAACCCAAAGAGTTGGAGTAGATTCCATGCTCTGAAAACAGATAAATACAGTGAAAAGAAGAAAACCCAAATATTAATCGCCAGCCGAAAGTTGTCAATGTTGGGCATCAGCCGCAAGATCTCGTCCGTGGCGCGGCACCCGTTCAGACTGCGCACTAACTTGGGGTCCAGATTTTTCAGCAGCATATCGTCGCGCTGGTCAAAGTTGTGCGGAAGCTCCTTCAGCGCCAACCGCGCAAACAGCAAATCAATCTTGATGCCGTCAAAGTTCATCTTGACGACCGGCACAAGCGCCTCCTCGACGGCGCGGCTCCCCGTTACCTCGGGCAGTTTCTTCAGCAGCTCGAAGAACGACCCAAAGTAGTCCTGCCGTTCGATGTTGCGCGGCGTCACGCACAGCGCGTCTATATTCGTTAGGTTCCGCTAAACTGTCCAGAGTTTTGTTGCTGCCAGCCGATGCTGCGGCTGCGGCCGCCGCGGGCTCAACGAAAAAAATCCTATCAAAAAAAAACGTTGCCGGCACAGGGAAGATAAAAAATCAAAACAAACTTTCCTCCTCCAACGATCGTTGCACCAAATGCAACACCAAGTTGACAGTGTCATTTTGGATTTGAACTTGATTTTGAGTACCTCCAGCTGACCGTGTACTAATTTTTCAGTTCAACTGCGATTACATTTTTTTGGTAAACGTAGTCGAACTGAAAAATTCGTATGAAAAAGTGCGAAACGCATTAGCAATATGTGATTTTCAGTTACAGTGTACACCTCCCAACATAAACTGTGGTAATCTCCGGCAATTCCTCAAAATGATCAACTCACATTTTGCGTGTATCGTCCAGTTTTGACATTTCTCTCCTTCTTCGCAAACGTCCTCCCAGTCACGGCGTTCTGGAAGAGTTCTCACAGAGGTGGATATTCTAACAGCATTCTAGCAGAAATGTTCTACTATTTTTGCAGGATTCTGGCAGAACCAGCTGTGCTAGAATATTTCGTGACTGGGCTCACGCTGATTCATCTGTGAGCAACCGGCGCAACCAAAACAAACAACAACAACAAATCTGTCGTCGCAAGTCCTGTTTAAAAAAAGTTATGTTAAACAGGTTTAACAAAACTTTTAGTGAATTTCTGCTCGGAAACTAGGCTTCGTATTGGGTTTGTATTTTATATTTGGAGAACAGAGCGGCGGATCGTTTGCCTGGTGTGGCTTTCGATGCTGGTGTTTAATCGGTTCGATTTCAGTTGGCTGGATGGGAATAAAGGTGGTCAACCACGATTGGTCGGATTTGCAAGGAAAGTTGTTGCAGGGAGGACAGATGAACGCCGATAGCGGATTTTTAATGGTTTATTTGGACTATTGCTTTGTTTGTACCATTTTTGCATCATGGAAGATCCAAACATTGGGCCGCTGTCGGGAATCGCCTGCGTTTTAAAGCACGGCAAACGGGTTGCTTCCATTTGTGGGGAAACTGGCCGAATGGGTGCTCCACCTGGATCAAGAAAAGATTTGCAGGGACAAAGAATTTTTCTGGTTTTACTTCCACCGCGCATTGCTAAATGGTGGTATCAACGTGGTGCTTGCTCTCTCCTGGCCGAGGCCGAGGTAATCTTATTTTTCAGCCCATCCAAAATGTTTACTGTCCCCATCCGAAAAAAATCAGGTTTTTGATTGTGTGATTGGGTGCCGCTTGTGGAAAATCTCTTCGGATAGTTCGGATAGGGCTCGTGCATAAACAACGTGGCTACGTGACTACCAAAATTCAAATTCGAGATTCTTCAAATGATTGGAAAGATTTTTCAAGAAAGTGCACCCCGTATTGTTAACATCACATTATTTTTATTTTTTGCATTATGGGCGCCAAAATGGGGATTACGCTCCGAGGCACAATTTTTATTCAAAATAATAATAAAACCTGGTTGAATTTGGTGAAACATATTACAAAATCATTACAATATTTCAAACAGATATATAATATCGCGTATTGAAGTTAACCATTTGAACTTTAAAATAACCTTTTGATTTAGGATAACTATTTCAGTAAACATCCACAAAAAGTTTTTCAAAGTCATTCAGAAAAAAATCACCATTACAAACTTTTTAAAAACCCTAATAATAACGGTAACTATTTGACAAATAATCATCCAAGTCCGCCAGTTGAACCATTTGAATTTTAAAATTACTTTATGATTTAGGGTAACCATTTCAGAAAACATCCAGAAATAGTTGTTCAAAGTTATCAAGAAAATTGTTGACCATTATGAACATTAAAATAACTCTATTACGTATGGTAACCATTTAACAAATAGTTATCGAGGTCCGCCAAATAACATTATTACAAATGGTGACCATATTTCATAAGGTTTTTTTAAGTTCCACACTGCAATCGATATAGTTTTCGTTTATCCGGGCTCCCGGATAAAAAATTACCATTTGATTACCATATTGGATCATACAATGACACTTTGAGAAATGGTAACTATTTGTGAAATCGTTTTTCAATTTCCCAAAATTAAAATTGAACTATATTAAACTATTTGTGAACTGTTTGATTTAAAGTTACTTTTTGCCAAATAGTACTTAAACCATTTATTTACCATACAACAAACAGTTTTTTGACGAAAATAGTACTGAGTTTTTTAAGGTTACCATTGCTAACCACCCTTATGCCAGATGGTTAAACCATTTGTGAGATAGTAAAAATTCATGCCAACCATATAAATACCATTTCTAAAATAGTAGTCAAACATTTTTGGAAATGGTAGTAACAATATAGTTTAAAGTTCAATTACCATATGAAAAAAAGTTTTTATATGGTACTTTTTTATGCGGGCTAGCCTTTTCAAAGTTTTATCTCAAAAACTGAAAAAATAATCAAAAAATCTTTAAAAATAAAATAAAATATTTCAAGGAGCTACTAAGCAAACTACAATTTTGGACAATTTTATCTTCTTTGGACTTTACCAAAACGATGTTAAAGTTAGAATGAATTCAAGAATGTATTTCAAAAGCTGTTAAAACGAACTAAACATTAAATATTTGCAAATTAAAAAATGTTTCAAAAGTTAACTGCAAAATTTGCAATCTTTTTGCTTAAAACAAATCCCTGTAAATTAGTTTCTATGAAAAATTCTCGCCTTTGGGTCCAAAAAACAAACAAATTTAAAAAAAAAATGAAAAGGGTAGTTTATAACAAGCATTTGAAATGGGTCCGCGGGAAATTAAAAATGGTCCTGCGTGCCATACTTCAATATTTTCAAATCTTCGAATAAAACAATTTTCTATATTTCAAAACCAAAGCCAAGTGCTTTATTACATTTTTTTACAAATTAAAACCAAACAAAAGTCATGTGATGTCATTTGATCAGAATGTCAATTCTCAAGATAAATATTTTCAAATATTTGCATACCATTTCTGTATGGACAGCTGCCAAAATTGCAGAAACTTTTTTATGGACGCCCCCAAAAAATGCAGAAAAGCAATTCCCAAAAAAATATCAGCCAAATCAAAAAATTAAAAATAAATTTATGAAAGTGTTTTTTTGCCCAGATAATATTTGAATCACTCATGTTTAAAAAAAAGTAAAAACTCAAAGATATTAATTTTTACCTGTTTATTATACCTAATTACAAAACTATTTATGTTCATTAGCTCTTTTAAGGAAAAAAGCTTTGTTTGATTAAATAAATATCACAAAACATGTTAACTTTATTGAATTAAACTGTTTAAAGAACTCTTCATGTTTGAAAAAATGCAAAAACTTACACAAATATTGCTGAACTATAGCGATGGAAAAATCCAAAAAATATGATAATAAGTCGACTCTTTGTCGAATTATTTAGATAAATTTGGAATTAGAGACTTAAAAATATGTTAACTGTATCGTATTTACACCATACAAATTTCACTTTGCTTATGACTTACACGTTTAAAAACATTCATAAACCGTGATTTCGCTGCCGTCGTGTTAACTTGTCGCACGTGCATTTTGGACCAAATTGAGATAAGAACGCCATTTTGTGCAGCTAACAATGCCTCACCTTTTGACCTTCACAGATCTCCAAAATTCGATTCCAATCCTGAGATATTCAATAAAAACCGAAAAAACTCCGTGCTCTCCGTGTTGTCGCTCTTCATATGAAAGAAGTTTCAATCTTGTCGTGCTGTCTTGTCACTCCCTGAAAATTGATGTAAGTGCGACAATTGGCCAAAGGGATATCAGGTCAGAACGCGTTTGACGCATGTACAAGTTAGACTACTGTAAACATTTGTAATTATAACTCGTGACTCGAGCAACCAACTTCAACCAAATTTTGGGATAATGCAGAGAATGGTCAGCCAAACAAAACGTGTTTGTTATTGTTTACATTGCGTGCTTAATTTTTCGTTTATTCAAGGTCAAACATTAAAACGCGTTTTTCTCGGAACGTCGAAATGGCGGGTGCGACATGATAGCACGACGACGTCGATTTGCTGAATCTAATATATAACAGTAATGTAACTGTTCAACATTTGCATAATATCAATGATTTTTAATTCAGTTTTTGGTTTCTTTTTTCCGACCTGTGGTTCTAACATACAAATATGAGGTTAAGTTGATTGAAATGCATTCATTTGATCAAACATGTAAAATTAAACCGAGACCGGTGGTATAGGGGTAAGCGTGATTACCTCTCACTCATTTGGCCTGGGTTCGATCCCAGATGGTCCAAGTGTAGGAGTCGTCTCCCTGGGTCCTGTCTCAGTGGAGTCGCTGGTAAACCGTTGTACTCTCAATCCAAAGGTCGTTAGTTCGAATCCCGGGGTGGATGGAAGCTAAGGTGTAAAAAGAGGTTTGCAATTGCCTCAACAATCAAGCTTTGGACACCTAGTTTTGAGTAGGAATCTCGCAATCGAGAACGCCAAGGCAATGGTGTAGAGCGAACAATTTATTTATTTATTTTTTTACAGTGTATTTTGAATAGCTTACAACCGATTTAACAACTGTTTTCAATGAAAATTTAAATTTTATTTGTAATTATTTTCTGCCCCCTGATTTTTAATAAAAAATACAGATTCATGGTAATTATATGACGCTCAAATTACTCATAACTCCCAAAAGCTCTTTTAAATAAGCTTACTCATCCTCTTTGAAACAGTTTTGTTTTCTAAAATGATTGCTCAACCACAACCGATGACTCAAACCATTAATCAATCGTAAAAACTAAATTTATGACAAATATCTGCCCCAATTGGGTCAAATTTACACCATATATGACCGGAGAAATCCGATCGCTTTACCACAAAATTTGCCTAATCCCTCATTATGCAGCCGCCAGACCAGAATAATATTTCACAATTTAGAGAAGTCGCGTTCGTGACGGTTGTCACTGACCACGAGGCTGGATTAATATGGATTGCTTGCACGCCGTTTGAGTGCGTTGGTTTTTTGTAAGGGTTTTGATTTAACCATTTAATTTGAATAAAAAACGAACATACTCGTCCCGCGTTGAATCCATTGGGAATGGGTAAAGGCCTTCCCCAAACCAATCCCCTGGCGCTAGCCAAGATCCAGAAAGAGAATAACGCCCCTGGGGGAGATGTTCCCCAGGTGTTGCCACAGGGAGGGGGGAAAGGATGAGGGGATTTTTCATAAATATTAATCAAAACTGCTGCCGCCGCCATGTGGCGAAGAAGGCTGCAAGGCGGCGAGAAACAAATGTGTGCTGCTCAAATCGATAGGTTTTGAACGGTTTTTTGTGTGGGAGAGAAAAACGTACATGGTTTTCAAAGTGGGAAAAGAGTTACATATTCATTCGACGGTTGAAGCAAAGGGAAGTGATGCCAGAAGTTGTTTTAAAAAATATTTTCTCCAGAATAATATTTAACAATTCATAGATATATTATGAAGGAAAAACATCCATGCACAACATATTTGCATTTGATGATGGGACTGCTAGTTGCCTAGATTTTATCATTTATTTATGAATTTTTTTTTTTTGTTATTATCACATAAGGTGGAAGATGGTGTTCCTCACTTTTGGGGCAATGACTGCCAATGATGGTTCTGAATTCAGGGTCCAAAAATAATAAATTGTGAAATGAAAAAATAATCACTTTATGTAAAATGCTTCTACAAACAATACAAAGAAAACCATTTTTTATTTGAAACATTCTGAATCAAGATTTGAATGATTCTCTAAAAAAAAATGGCCGCCATATGGCCGATCGGGAATGATGTCTTTCAGAGCCTTAAAAAGTCTACATTTTTAACTGACAATATGTTGGAAAGTATTTGTATGATTTTCAATGATAAAAAAATGTATTAATGAAATTTGTTCTGCTCTGTTCAATAACGAAATTTTCTGAACCCTTCTAAAATATTTTTTTCAGAAATGGACACTCTTTGACACTCATACTAAATCGAATAACTTTTTGTTGATAAACATCAAATTTAAAGTGATGCTCAAAAGAGATTTTATTGGTCCCTCAAAACATGTCAAAACATTTTGAAAATGATCAATTCTCTACGAAATCGGTCCTTTTTCTTTAATTTTAATTTTTGTTTTTTTTAATCCGACTGAAACTTTTTTGGTGCCTTCGGTATGCCCATAGAAGCCATTTTGCATCATTAGTTTGTCCATATAATTTTCCATACAAATTTGGCAGCTGTTCATACAAAATTGATATATGAAAATTCAAAAATATGTATCTTTTGTAGGAATTTTTTGATCAATTTGGTGTCTCCGGCAAAGTTGTAGGTATGGATAATGACTACACTGCAAAAATGATACACTGTAAAAAAAATGGTGATTTTAAATTTCACTTTTTGTCATTAAAACTTGATTTGCTATTTTTTTATTTGACGATATATTTTAGGGGAAATCAAATGCCAATTTTTCAGAAATTTCCAGGTTGTGCAAAACATCTTTGACCGAGTTATGAATTTTTGAATCAATACTGATTTTTTCAAAAAATCGTAATATTGGTCGCAAATTTTTTTTCAACATTCAGATTTTTGAATTTTCATGTATCAGTTTTGTATGAACAGCTGCCAAATTTGTATGGAAAATTATATGGACAAACAAATGATGCATAATGGCTTCTATGGGCATACCGAAGGCACCAAAAAAGTTTCAGCCGGATTAAAAAATACAAAAAAAATGAATGACCGAAATCTCAGAGAATTGCTCAAATCTTTAAACTCGGAATTCAAGTGACAAAAAGTTAATTTGAAAAATTGATCAAAAAACATAGCAAAAATAACCTAAAAAAAGTTGAATCAGCTAACCTAAAACAACTAGTTTTGAAATGTAAAATCATTTTTTTCAGCTGGAAAATAAGTAAAATTTAATACTTTTAATGATTTCTAGCAACAATAAAAATAGATTGATAAACTGTAAGTTTTTTTTATATAATGAAGCAATATTTTGTAAGGTACCCGAGATATATCCTTCCCGTGCTTTAACAATTTGCAAATAAATTAATTAATATCAAGAGTTATATTTATTATAAGAATGGAAACAATTTTAATTTCATTAAAATAAATTATTACATTTTTAAACCGAACTGAAGCTTAAACATTTAAAAAAAAAATTGGAATAAAAATCACCAGGCATTTCGATTTTTGTACATTGGTGATTTTTATAAGTTTATACAAATTTTATGCAAAACAAAAAATATAATAGAAGCAACTAAAAAAGGTTTTTTGATGGCATCGCCCTAAGATAATTTTAGAATATGTTTGAAATTTTTTTGGCACTTTGTTTTTGTTTGAATGTCATACATTAATATACATTTTTGTTGCTTTATTTGAAGAACGTTTAGGATATTTTTATCCCAGAGCCTCAAGTAATAGTTAGTTGAAATAAAATGTAGAGTAAATTTTGAGCAAAATCAAATTCATACCTGGGTAATTCTCCGCCAACTCACACAGCAGTTGCCCCGACCCCTCTTCGATTTGCGTGAAACTTTGTCCTATGGGGTAACTTTTGTCTCTGATCACGAATCCGAGGTCCGATTTCGATGATATCTTTTGATGATCTTCTATTTTTGAACATGCGAAAAAAGAGGTGTTTTTCAATAATTTGCAGCCTGAAACGGTGATGAGATTGAAATTTGGTGTCAAAGGGACTTTTATGTCAAATTAGACGCCCAATTTGATGGCGTACTCAGAATTCCGAAAAAACGTATTTTTCATCGAAAAAAACACTAAAAAAGTTTTAAAAATTCTTCCATTTTCCGTTACTCGACTGTAAATTTTTTTGGAACATGTCATTTTATGGGAAATTTAATGTACTTTTTGAATCTACATTGACCCAGAAGGGTCATTTTTTCATTTAGAACACAATTTTTCATTTTAAAATTTCGTGTTTTTTCTAACTTTGCAGGGTTATTATTTAGAGTGTAACAATGTTCTACAAAGTTGTAGAGCAGACAATTACAAAAATTTTGATATATAGACATAAGGGGTTTGCTTATAAACATCACGAGTTATCGCGATTTTACGAAAAAAAGTTTTGAAAAAGTTGGTCGTCATCGATCATGGCCGTTCATGGTCACCCGCTACAGACACGGACGACGAAACAAAGAGAAACGCAAAAAGTAACTTTTCCAAAACTTTTTTTCGCAAAATCGCGATAACTCGTGATGTTTATAAGCAAACCCCTTATGTCTATATATCAAAAATATATCAAAATTTAGAACATTGTTACACTCTAAAAAATAACCCTGCAAAGTTAGAAAAAACACGAAATTTTAAAATGAAAATTTTGTTCTAAATGAAAAAATGACCCTTCTGGGTCAATGTAGATTCGAAAAGTACATTAAATTTCCCATAAAATGACATGATCCAAAAAAATTTACAGTCGAGTAACGGAAAATGAGAGAATTTTTAAAACTTTTTTAGTGTTTTTTTCGATGAAAAATACGTTTTTTCGGAATTCTGAGTACGCCATCAAATCGAGCGTTTAATTTTACATAAAAGTCCCTTTGACACAAAATTTCTATCTCATCACCGTTTCAGGCTGCAAATTATTGAAAAACACCTCTTTTTTCGCATGTTCAAAAATGGAAGGGGTCGTACCGCCCCTCCGTCACGAGATATCAAAAAACTGACCTCGGATTCGTGATCAGGGACAAAAGTTACCCCTTAGGACAAAGTTTGACGCAAATCGAAGAGGGGTCGGGGCAACTTTTCCCGATTTCGTGTGAGTTGGTAGAGAATTACCCACCTTTTCTAAATCAACGAAGTTCATGTTCCACATTCTCACGTACTTTTCAACTTCAACGCCTCCAGACGAAATCAACCACCTCTTTCCTATTTTTTTCCACCCAAAAAATTCCTCGTCACACATGTCAAACATGTCGTTTTCAATTTTCATACCAAAAGTATTCCATTCTTTCTTTCTACTTTGAAAAAAAAAAAGAGAAGTTCTACTCCACTTTATTGCAGCAAGTAGCTTCCGCAAGCATTTTCGTCATTTTTAGCAACTTTCTACCTTTGTGAAGAAGTACCTAGAGAAGAAAGATATTGTGATCTACTCTCGTTTTCTCGGGGAAAATGTTTTCAGTAAAAAGTCGAAAAGAATTTCTGAGCCTTTATCTCCGCACACACATACTGTGAATACAGGCAAGGTAGGTTGCATACCTTCAGGAGCAATAAAAGGGACAAGTTGGCCAAGTGCAGTCTTGAGGCTCGGTTGGCTGCATACTGACAGGGGTAAAGTTGGCAGAGCATGGTGTCAATTCGCTGTGATGTTTGCAGTTTTTGGTGGGTTTTTGACGTTTCGGTTTACTTAGGTGTCTTCCTCAGGATCTGATGCATTTTATTAAGCTTTTTCCTTAAATTTATGTAATTTTTTATCATTTAGGCAAGGTGTTTGTTTGAGCAGCTACCATGCCCCATCATACGTTACCACACACCTATGCCAAGACTTCTAAGGATGGTCTTCTAGCTAGTTTCAAACTATTTTTCCCACGACAAGGTTCCTACCCCAGCTGCTCAGGAAGGATATTCGTCGAGTGGTTTTTCCTTCCTGGAGTTCTTTGTGTGGTGTGGCACCTTCGCCTGGCTGCTCCTGATAATGCCAACCTGGAACCACGTGGCAACCCCGTCTCCAAAAGAAGAAGGACCGCACCGGGAGGAGAAGCGAGTGCTTTTGTAATTTAAATTTATCACCTTGCAATTTTCGGGAGCACGTCAATTGGAAATTTTCAATAACCGCGAAAATGTGGGCAAAAAAGAAGCTATGGCTAAAGTTAACTTATTGACAGTGTGTATGTGTGTGTGAGAGAGAGTATGTGTGATGATTTATGTTTGAGGGTAGAAGCCAAAACTCGAATTTGAAAAGCGCAGGGTTAAGTGGAGGTGAAATTCTTCGAGCGAAATTTATTGAGGGTTTTTCTTTCTGTTCTACCCGGCTTTTGTGGTTCTTCTCACATCATGCGGTGGAACGACGGAACACAAACCATAATCTTTGACTGCTATAAATGGATTTGTCGATTTATTTCGCTATTTATATTAGCACGTGATTTTACGTTAAATGCTTGAAAATCAGAGGTTCTTCATTCTTCTTAAAGTTAAAATATGTTATTTCTAAACACATGATATTTTTATCATTTTATTCATTTTATAGTTCTTCCCAAAACTCCAACCCTTGATCACATTGTATAATTGGAACCCCTGGCGGGCGCACTTCCTGCGGCAAATAACTTTCCAGAAAAGTTATGATTCTGCACCATTTCTCTCCAATCTTCTTCCCGGCCCATCCCTGAAACACCTTCGCTGTCGATTTTGCAGCAGTGACTCCTCGCTCTCTCACGGCGGCAGCCAGCCAAAAATTATTACCTTAGGATTTAAATATTTATCTGCCTTAGTGGAAAATTAAATTTTCATAAGCGGCGCACACTTTCGAGGAGCCCCCGAAACAACCGCCCCCAGAAAACCGAAACCGAAACCTCGCCGAAGAAAGCATACTCCAAGGAGAGGCTTTTAGTGCGCGGAAAGATTAACTTCTTGCATAAATTAGGCGCAAGTTTTTGGTGGGAAGTGGAGAGGTGTGGGGATGCTCTTTCGACAAGGTGTTTTTCAATGGGGTACCGTAGCAAAATGTGACTTTATTCACTAAATTGTGTTTAGCTTGATTTTTTAAAAAACTTTCACAAATTAAGCATAATGTAAACAATAGTAATCACAGCATGTTTACATCTAAAGATGATGTTTACAAAACGTAAGTTATTAGTTTAGTTTTTAATGTTAATGTTAATGTTCTTTCTCATTTGCAGGTGACAAATTGATGAGTTATTGAATCATTTTAAAACTTGTTTATTATTGAATTATTTCCACCTGCTCGGGAAGTCCCAATAGGTCTTAGAAATGAATTTGCATTTCTAGAGTTTTTTGAAGGTCTTATAAGCTATTGTGTTTCATATGTTTATTATAATAGGACCTTTAAAAAAACTCTGGATTTGTAGATTCGGATAGATTTCTCAACAAGTAGCAACAAGACCACACAGAAATCGTTACAATGTTGTGAGTGGATACACAAAATAAAATCAATGGCAACTATAATACTGATTCCCGAGTTGTCAGAATAGCTATGACTTTATAAAAATAAAATGTTGATAATCCAGTGTTATGGTAAACAACACCTGAGCAATTCTCTACCAAAACCGGAAATGGATTTTATTTGTATTTTTTGATTTGGCTCAAAATTTGTGGGGGCCTTCCCTATGACCAAAGAAGCCATTTTGCATCATTAGTTTGTCCATATAAATTTCCATACAAATTTGGCAGCTGTTCATACAAAAATGGTACGTATATATTCGAAAATCTGTAACTTTTGAAGGAATTTTTTGATCAATTTGGTGTCTTCGGCAAAGTTGTAGGTATTGTTAAGGACTATATAGAAAAAAATAGGTACACGGAAAAAAAAATTTCCCGATTTTTTTATTAACTTTTTTTTCACAAAAACTCAAATTCCCAAAATACGTATTTTTTGATTTTCGAGATTTTTTGATATGTTTTAGGGGACAAAAATCCGCAACTTTTGAGCTATAGAGAAACTTGGTCAAAAAATCTGCCGCCGAGTTATGATTTTTTGAAAAACTGGTGATTTTTGGAAAAAATCGAAAATTCATACATAAAATTTTTTTGACCTCATTTTTTTATGCAAAATTGAATTTGCAATCGAAAAGTACTCTACAGATTTTTTGATAAAGGGCTCCGTTTTCAAGATATAGCCACCGAAAGTTTGATTTTAGCGAAATATTTGCAGTTTTTCAATTTTTAAAAATAGTGACCACGAGTGACCATTTCTAAAAATATTTTTTTTGAAAAGTTCAGAAAATTTGCTATAAAATTGTCTAAGAGACATTGAAGATTGGACCTCTGGTTGCTGAGATACAGCGGCTTAAAGAAAAAGAAACACGAAAATTGAAGTTTTCTAAGTCTCACCCAAACAGCCCACCATTTTCTAATGACGATATCTCAGCAATTAATGGTCCGATTTTCAATGTTAATACATGAAACATTCGTGAAATTTTCCGATCTTTTCGAAAAAAATATTTTTAAAAAAATTAAATCAAGACTAACATTTTAAAAGGGCCAAACTTTGAATATTATGCCCATTAAAAATGCTAGTATTGATTTATTTTTTTTTCAAAATATTTTTTTCGAAAAGATCGAAAAATTTCACGAATGTTTCATGTATTAACATTGAAAATCGGACCATTAATTGCTGAGATATCGTCATTAGAAAATGGTGGGCTGTTTGGGTGAGACTTAGAAAACTTCAATTTTCGTGTTTCTTTTTCTTTAAGCCGCTGTATCTCAGCAACCAGAGGTCCAATCTTCAATGTCTCTTAGACAATTTTATAGCAAATTTTCTGAACTTTTCAAAAAAAATATTTTTAGAAATGGTCACTCATGGTCACTATTTTTAAAAATTGAAAAACTGCAAATATTTCGCTAAAATCAAACTTTCGGTGGCTATATCTTGAAAACGGAGCCCTTTATCAAAAAATCTGTAGAGTACTTTTCGATTGCAAATTCAATTTTGCATAAAAAAATGAGGTCAAAAAAATTTTATGTATGAAATTTCGATTTTTTCCAAAAATCACCAGTTTTTCAAAAAATCATAACTCGGCGGCAGATTTTTTGACCATGTTTCTCTATAGCTCAAAAGTTGCGGATTTTTGTCCCCTAAAACATATCAAAAAATCTCGAAAATCAAAAAATACGTATTTTGGGAATTTGAGTTTTTGTGAAAAAAAAGTTAATAAAAAAATCGGGAAATTTTTTTTTCCGTGTACCTATTTTTTTCTAAATAGTCCTTAACAATACCTACAACTTTGCCGAAGACACCAAATTGATCAAAAAATTCCTTCAAAAGTTACAGATTTTCGAATATATACGTACCATTTTTGTATGAACAGCTGCCAAATTTGTATGGAAATTTATATGGACAAACTAATGATGCAAAATGGCTTCTTTGGTCATAGGGAAGGCCCCACAAAGTTTGAGCCAAATCAAAAATTACAAAAAATAAAAATGGTCGAAATCGGCCGGTTTTGTAGAGAATTGCTCACCTTTAAAAGCCAATGAAAAGATTACTAATAAACTATTGAATCATTATTATATTCAAGTGTTTATTTTTTGTGTTTCAAAAAAACAATGAAAAGAAAGCGATGCATCGAAAAATAGAAAACTTCAACGATGTTTTTAAAGTTTTAATCGCAGTTCTTTTCAACTTCATATAAGATTAGTAATAAAATGCGAAGAAGATTTGTGTTTTGCTAAAATGTTTATTTTTTGTATCCAATGAGTATGACTTCAATTTACGACTGTTAATTCGTCTCGAGATTAGGAATCATTAATTTTGAACTATCATCTGGTATGTGCTCAAAAAATCATATCTCAGAATCCTGTTATTGAACTTCTCCCATTTTTTAGTATGTTATGTAAAATTGTCCGAGGAATCCGATAAAAATATTTCCAGACATAGGCTCTTTGATTCAGACACCGTCAAAACGGCATTTTTATGTTTCATCTGACCTTTTCATATGTTAGGCTAGATTTTTGAAACTTTTTACTATTTTTCTTTGAAAGGCCAACTTATCACCTTTATTTTGCGTTTTAGACAGCTAATATCAGTTGAAATGGCGGGGAGTTATAATTTTTTAAAAAAGTGGTTTTTTGCGAAAATCGACGAAAATTGCCATTTTTGAGACCACCCTAACAAAGCGTAGGTCGAATCTATGACATTTCCCCGAAACCCACATTCCCGAAAAGACATTTCCCCGAATGCCACATCTCCGAAAAGACACTTTCCCGAAATGTCATTTACCCGAAAATCATTTGGCCACATCCCCGAATGGCGACTTCCCCTAAAAACCATTTCCCCGTATGGCCACTTCCCCTAATTTTTCAAATCCCCGAAAATCAGTTTCCCGAATGACCATATCCCCGAACGGCCATTTCCCCGAACGCCTTTTCCCCGAACCCGGTCAGGCGGGTATGCCCGTTGCCCAGAACCGCGCGCGCTGTTCTGGACAACGGGCATACCCGCCTGACTGGGTTCGGGGAAGTAGCGATCAATGAAGTATCATGTCCACAATTGAACGTTCAACAAATTTCGAGATTTTTACGAGCGTTTTATTCCAGCTTCACTTAAATTTTGAATATTTTCCAAGTCTGTGGAATTAGAGGATTCGAATTCCGGATTCTGAGGTTTAGTTACTCCAACTGCCTTTCAAACAGAACTGACTTCGCCGAATCCAACAAAAACTCCGAATATGACAAATGATGTAGAGAAGGAGAACATCTTGAGCAGAGTACATAATTTCCAATGAACAAATCTAAATAGCTGCGTGCCGCTTAATTAATTTGCCTATTTTTCTCATTTCGTCGCAGTCGAGCTAACTTGTCGTACGTCGATTTTGGGCCAAATTGAATTAAGAAAGCCATTTTGTGCAGCTCTCAATGCCCAAAACTCGATTTCAATTCTGAGATATTCAATAAAAACCGAAAAATTTTGTCTCGTGATAACTTGACACACTCTGAAAATTGCTGTAAGTGCGACAACTGGCCAAAGAGGTTTCAGATCAGAATGCGTTTGACACACGTACATGCCCGACTACCGTAAACGATTGTAATTATAATTCGGGACCTCAGTAACCAAATTCAAACAAATTTCAGGACAATGCACAGAATGGTCAACAAAATAAAACGTGATTGTTATTGTTTACATAGCGTGCTCTGTGTTTCGTTTATTCAAGGTCAAACACTAACACGCATTTTTCTCGGAACGTCAAAAAGCGACAAACGACAAGATAGCACGACAGCGTCGATTTAATACATTGATCATTTCGCTTTTCTTTGCATTTGAAAATCGAAATACAGTCCAGACTCGGATATCCAAAGGCCTTGTCAAAAGTTCACTTCGGGTAATAACCCCTAAACTAATTTAAAGTGATTTATTAATTTTAAACCCAAAATGGCGGTGATGAAATATTAAAAAAATGCATTTTGTAATTCAATAATCAACTATTCAGATTTCACTAAAAAGTTTAACAAAATCTAGAACAAACTGATTCCTGCGTTTCGAGTCGTCGCTTAAAGATATCGGTGCTGTGCAATCCTTACCACGTGGATACCGTTTTGGAAAATTGTGCTTTGCTGAAAATTGTCCATGCAAAAAAAAAAAAATCTTTTTTATTGAACGTGGATGATCTCAAAACCTTGCTTTCTTAAAGTTTCCGCGTGGTTTATGAATGGCCTTCTACGGTTATTTGTTTTTTTCTTTTTTTTCATATTTAAAAACACACGTAGGAGAATTTAATATTAAGGTCATACTTTTGTAAAAATATCCCTAAAAAACAATTTAGTTTATATCTAAGTTAATATCATTCGGGAAAATGGAACTTACGGGGAAATAACCATTCGGGTATATGTAAATTCGGGAAAACGACAGTTCGGTAAAATGGTAATTCAGATAAATGACATTCGGGGATATGGAATTTTCGGGAAAATGATTTTCGGGGAAATGGCACTTTCGGGGAAATGATTTTCGGGATTTCATATTATTTTTTCGAAAAGTTCATAATGTTTAATTTTTTTTACAATAAAAACTTGACCATTAGTAACTGTTGCTGAGATAGCTAATATCTCTGTGGAAATGTTGGGATAAAGCTGATAAATCTTAAATTTTCTCGTTTTTTTTTTCTTCTTTTATTCGCTGTATTTTAGTAACCAGCAGTCCAACCTTCAATATCTCTTAGGCAATTTGATTTGAAATATTTTGAACTTTTAGAAAAAAAACTATTTTCAGAAATCATGAACAATCATGGGTTGCACTTTAAAAAAAAACTAAAAAACAATTTTTTAGTTAAAGTTAAACTTTAAGTTGCTATATCTTGAAAACGGTGCACTTTATCAAACAACCTGTAAACTACTTCACTTTCACGGATTTAGGGTAAATTAAGTTTTGTAAAAAATAGTTAATCTAATATTTAATCGGCCAAATAAATCAATGACTACAACTTTGCTGGAGACAAACATTCCATCAAAAAATTAAAGATTTTCGAATATTTACGTACCATTTTTGTATGGACAGCTGCCAACATTGTATGGAGATTTATATGGGTTAACAAATGACACAAAATGGCTTGCAAAATAGAAAAGCACCCACAAAATTTGAGGAACCAAATAAAAAAATAACAAATAATGAAACAGGCTGATTTTGTGGAGAATAAAATTGTTAAAATTTTAGATGAAAAATTTCTTTTTGAATTTGAAAAAAAAAATTAACTGAATATTTGCTTATAACTTTCCATATATGAGCAACTCTCTACGAAATTAGCCGATTTCGACCATTTTTATTTTTTGTATTTTTTTGATTTGACTCAAACTTTGTGGGGGCCTTCCCTATGACCAAATAAGCTATTTTGTGTTATTGGTTCACCCATACAAGTCTCCATACAATTTTGGCTGCTGTCCATACAAAAATGGTATGTAAATATTCAAAAAATTGAGAAAAAAATAGGTACACGGAAAAAAAAATTTGCAGATTTTTTTATCAACTTTTTTTTTACTAAAACTCAATTTCCCAAAATACGTATTTTTTTATTTTCGAGATTTTTTGATATGTTTTAGGGGACTAAAATCCGCAACTTTTGAGCTATAGAGAAACATGGTCATATATTTTTTTCGAAAGGATCGGAAAATTTCACGAATGTTTCATGTACTAACATTGAAAATCGGACCGTTAATTGCTGAGATATCGACATTAGAAAATGGTGGGTTGTTTTGGTGAGACTTGGAAAACTTCAATTTTCGTGTTTCTTTTTCTTAAAGCGGCTGTATCTAAGCAACCCGAGGTCCAATCTTCAATGTCTCTTAGACAATTTTAAAGCAAATTTTCTGAACTTTTCAAAAAAAATATTTTTAGAAATGGTCGCTCATGGTCACTATTTTTAAAAATCGAAAAACTGCAAATATTTTGCTAAAATCAAACTTTCTGTGGCTATATCTTGAAAACGAAGCCCTTTATCAAAAAAATTGTAGAGTAGTTTTCGATTGCAAATTCAATTTTGCATTAAAAAATAACTTCAAATTTGCGTTTGCATGAAATTTGGTTTTTTTTCCAAAAATCACTATTTTTTCGAAAATTCATAACTTGGCGGCAGATTTTTTGACCATGTTTCTCTATAGCTCAAAAGTTGTGGATTTTAGTCCCCTAAAACATATCAAAAAATCTCGAAAATCAAAAAATACGTATTTTGGGAAATTGAGTTTTAGTGAAAACAAAGTTGATAAAAAAAATCTGCAAATTTTTTTTTCCTTGTACCTATTTTTTTCTCAATTGTCCTCAACAATACCTACAACTTTGCTGAAGACACCAAATTGATCAGAAAATTCACTCAAAAGTTACAGCTGTTTGAATATTTACATACCATTTTCGTATGGACAGCAGCCAAAATTTTATGGAGACTTGTATGCGTGAACCAATGACACAAAATAGCTTATTTGGTCATAGGGAAGGCCCCCACAAAGTTTGAGTCAAATAAAAAAATACAAATAAAATCCATTTCCAGTTTTGGGAGAGAATTGCTCATATGTTTGATTGAAGCTGCAATAAATTTAATATTTTAAGAGTTTCAAGAATTAATTCACATAAATTTATGCATTCATTGAAATATTGGCAATTCAGTGCCCCGATCTTTTTTCCATTTACACAGATTTCAACCAAGTTTTAAATCACTAATTTGGGTTAAGTTCCGTATCAGTTCAAATTCACTCCACTCCACTGTTTCCAAACTCTCCGTGCCCCAAACCCCAAATCCAATCGAAGAAAGCAACCAAGTCACCGCGCGCGGCAATTTATCTGCTCGTCTGCTGCAGCTCTACAGGCAAGAAGAGACCTCTCGTTCGCCGGATGATACCGCAGTCACGTTGTAAATATTTGCCGAAACCACGTGAACCCGTAATTAGTCGTTGAACGTGTCCCGAAAAATGCGCTCAATTAATTTCCCCGCACAAACTCTCCAAGACGGGGGGCCACCACCAAAATCAGCACGAGTTCTTTGAGACCTCTCCCAGATTACCGGGGGTCCCCAAATTGTGGTGGGCAGTAGCTGCCAGGAGACAAGATTTCGGCACACAAAATTGCAGAACCATGTTCCGAGCGGCGTGGCGTGACGCTGAGTTGGATTTGGCCACGGTGTCGCGTCTGTGATTTGTAATTGACCTCCGGACTCCCCTTCTCACCCCTCGGTCCACAGTCCTTAAGTGGTTATTTTGGAGGTTGGTCACTTTGAAGCTATCGGCGTGAAACGTGTTCGAATTGTTGTTAATTTATGGGTTTCGGTGTGCTGGCCAGAACAGTTCTTTGCAGAACTAACGGGAGACTTGGACGCCGGTCCGGGCTGGCCGTCAAAGGGCACGTGGGCGGAGAGCAAGAGAAGTCGATTGGTGACTAAAAGCTGAAACAAAGGAGAAACGAACCGTCGTAAGCCGTCGTTTATCAAAGTGTCATCCTGTTAAGCGGACGTTAATTTAAAAGGCTTTACGCGGCTCTCGTGTCCTGTCCCGTAATTCCGTCCAGGTTCGATGTATTGGAAGGGGGGGAGAAGGAAGGGTATCGGTAAATGATAGCCTTGATGCAATTAGCTTGTTTGTTGGTTGTTTTAGTTGATTGGGAGAAACAAGCTTTGACTTTTCATTGCATTTGATTTTTGGTATAAATAATGCCCATTTTATAATTGAACATCTTTAAAAGGTGAAAGAGTTCAATAAAAAAAAAACTAAATTATTTGTTTTATTGAAGCTACCAGCAATTGTTTGAACTGTTTTAAGACAAGAAACAAGAAACAAGAAACAAGAAACAAGAAACAAGAAACAAGAAACAAGAAACAAGAAACAAGAAACAAGAAACAAGAAACAAGAAACAAGAAACAAGAAACAAGAAACAAGAAACAAGAAACAAGAAACAAGAAACAAGAAACAAGAAACAAGAAACAAGAAACAAGAAACAAGAAACAAGAAACAAGAAACAAGAAACAAGAAACAAGAAACAAGAAACAAGAAACAAGAAACAAGAAACAAGAAACAAGAAACAAGAAACAAGAAACAAGAAACAAGAAACAAGAAACAAGAAACAAGAAACAAGAAACAAGAAACAAGAAACAA
Organism: Culex pipiens pallens; assembly: GCF_016801865.2. NCBI lineage: Eukaryota > Metazoa > Arthropoda > Insecta > Diptera > Culicidae > Culex > Culex pipiens. The sequence continues at coordinate 148,749,995 of NC_068938.1, forward strand.
GAAACAAGAAACAAGAAACAAGAAACAAGAAACAAGAAACAAGAAACAAGAAACAAGAAACAAGAAACAAGAAACAAGAAACAAGAAACAAGAAACAAGAAACAAGAAACAAGAAACAAGAAACAAGAAACAAGAAACAAGAAACAAGAAACAAGAAACAAGAAACAAGAAACAAGAAACAAGAAACAAGAAACTAGAAACTAGAAACTAGAAACAAGAAACTAGAAACAAGAAACAAGAAACAAGAAACAAGAAACAAGAAACAAGAAACAAGAAACAAGAAACAAGAAACAAGAAACAAGAAACAAGAAACAAGAAACAAGAAACAAGAAACAAGAAACAAGAAACAAGAAACAAGAAACAAGAAACAAGAAACAAGAAACAAGAAACAAGAAACAAGAAACAAGAAACAAGAAACAAGAAACAAGAAACAAGAAACAAGAAACAAGAAACAAGAAACAAGAAACAAGAAACAAGAAACAAGAAACAAGAAACAAGAAACAAGAAACAAGAAACAAGAAACAAGAAACAAGAAACAAGAAACAAGAAACAAGAAACAAGAAACAAGAAACAAGAAACAAGAAACAAGAAACAAGAAACAAGAAACAAGAAACAAGAAACAAGAAACAAGAAACAAGAAACAAGAAACAAGAAACAAGAAACTAGAAACTAGAAACAAGAAACTAGAAACAAGAAACAAGAAACAAGAAACAAGAAACAAGAAACAAGAAACAAGAAACAAGAAACAAGAAACAAGAAACAAGAAACAAGAAACAAGAAACAAGAAACAAGAAACAAGAAACAAGAAACAAGAAACAAGAAACAAGAAACAAGAAACAAGAAACAAGAAACAAGAAACAAGAAACAAGAAACAAGAAACAAGAAACAAGAAACAAGAAACAAGAAACAAGAAACAAGAAACAAGAAACAAGAAACAAGAAACAAGAAACAAGAAACAAGAAACAAGAAACAAGAAACAAGAAACAAGAAACAAGAAACAAGAAACAAGAAACAAGAAACAAGAAACAAGAAACAAGAAACAAGAAACAAGAAACAAGAAACAAGAAACAAGAAACAAGAAACAAGAAACAAGAAACAAGAAACAAGAAACAAGAAACAAGAAACAAGAAACAAGAAACAAGAAACTAGAAACTAGAAACTAGAAACAAGAAACTAGAAACAAGAAACAAGAAACAAGAAACAAGAAACAAGAAACAAGAAACAAGAAACAAGAAACAAGAAACAAGAAACAAGAAACAAGAAACAAGAAACAAGAAACAAGAAACAAGAAACAAGAAACAAGAAACAAGAAACAAGAAACAAGAAACAAGAAACAAGAAACAAGAAACAAGAAACAAGAAACAAGAAACAAGAAACAAGAAACAAGAAACAAGAAACAAGAAATTTTTTATACAAAATAGTAATTAACGTGTAAAAATTTCTATATTTTTTTGTAGAGTAACAATGCATTCTAAATTTACAAAATGGATATTTTGGACAGCTGCTTTGCTTTGACAATAAAAAAAAAACTCTGCAAGAAGTTAACATCATTATCCCACATGTTTTAGCACTAAAAAGCGGAGAAATTAAAAACTTTTCTCCTCATTAGAACATGTCGCATCAAACATCTAAAGCTCGCTCGCTTGTCAGCAGCTGCATTTTTCAAGCATAAAAACCTGCTTCCAAGAGTACAAAAAAGCCAAAGCTGATAGTTCTGCAGCAAACATCATTCTGGTGCATTTCCCTTTTTTAATAGCATCACCGCCAAAAGAGCAAAACTTGGACCAATTGGGAACGGTGAGGGAGGGGGGAGACTGCCCCATAACTAAAGCTAATGTCATCGTAAAAGGAGTTTATTTGTGTATCAGATCTAAATTTCGCCGCTGCAACGATACCCGGGGCGGCTCCTCGGGGCACGTACGAAACGTAAAAGGACTGACGCTTGGCAACTTGCTTGCCTGAGGGTTCTTCCAGCCTGGACCTAAAACATTGTCCGGGATCCCTTTGGGAGAGCCCTTTTGGATGTGTGACTGTGGAATAAAAGATAGTCTTGCAAACGCACAACCCTCCCAAAGGATGCGGTCCAGGCTTCATTCCGAGTTGAAAAAGTGTTGCCAAAGCAGCATTCTGGCCGGCTAAGCGTATGTGCATACATTAAGGGGAAGTGCGAGCTTCTTCTTCTCTGGAGGGGCAAACAAACATCCCAACCTCGGCCACGTATCAGGCAATTAATGTATGTGCATTTAAATCAAATATAATCTTTTTTCTTCTCCTGGATTTCTTGTCGTCCTCATCTGCAACACAGTTCTGCCGCATGATTCGGATTTTTTTCGTCACGTTTTGTTATTCTGGCCAGCACGCAAATTCTTTGATTTTTGTTTAATTTAAATGAAATTGTTTGGTAATAATGGTTTATAAAAATGTATGAATTGAATTGAAGTCAAACGAATCAAATGTTTTCAAAACAGCCATTTGATAGAAGTTTTAAAATTTTAATTTAAATCATGTTAAACTAATTAGAATCTAATTTTTTCATGACATTCTTTCGTACAATGTTCTACGAAATATAGATAAGCAATGGAGTTCCGAATGTGAGTGACAGTTTGACAGTTCGGGAAATTACGAGCCATGGTTTCAACATTTTAATGAAAAAAGTGTTTTAAAATGCATTATACTGCCCCTGATCGCATAAATGTCCCATATGCATTTTCATCGTTTTTGAGTTATTGATGCAGTTTTGTTCAAAATCGTGAGATCTTTCAGAAAAGCATATAACATCCAGTACTTTGTTCTAGAAATCAGGAGGAAATCCAGTTTTTTCGTGAAAACTTAACACGTAGCCTTATGTGTGGGACAAACTTGCCTTGCGTTTTTCTTAGGTTGCCGTTTTTGCATATGGGACATTTATGCGAACATGCGCAGTATACACCTGTCCAGTTGTTTTGCCATCATTAGTTTCCAAAATTTCTAAGTATTGACGGAAATTTTATTTTTCTGCGAAAAATATTTTTTTTTGCGGTGCTGTACATTGCAATTTTATAAAAATTCAAAACATTTTCAAACAAGCCCAAACATGCTAAATATGATTATCAATGCAGAAAAATGCATTTTTGATTGTTTTCAGTAGATTAGATTTCTATTTTCATGAAAATTTTGAAGTTTTTTGTAATTTTTTTTGCCCCCTGATTTTTCAGACCAATTTTGAAGGGGGGGCGACATAAACTTTGAAAAATATTTGCAACGGCCTTAAAAAATCCAAAAAAGAAATATCACCATTCCACAGTGGTTCAGATCGCAAAATTAACACAGCAAAAAATCCGATGGTGAAATCCCATGCAAAAGGACTGGCGCCTTAGCCCACTCGGCCAACAGACCGATGAATAGCTGAAAGGATAAACGCATATATAGGCTTGACATTTCGGTCAAGTAAGTTTCCCATACTGATGGGCTACATATTTCAAGGTTTAAAATTACATAAAATTGCATAAAATAATGCAAATTTTTATTTTACACCCAGGCCTTTTACACGCAGCTGGATTACTACTAATTTGGCTGTGAAATGGAAAATGGATTTTCCGAAAAATTTTGAAGTTTTGAAGCTTTGGTGTCTTCAGAAGAGTTCTTGCAAATGAAAAGGGGCAACTTTTGATTTGTTTGAAAATTAGGGTGGTTCACGATTAGAGTGATTTTGAAAATCTAACTTTTCAGGAATATTTTTGGGATTTTTGTTATCTTCTAAAAAGTTAATGGGATTGCCAATTCAAGCAACTTTGTTGAAGACACCAAAATTCCATCTCGTAATCTACGCCTTCTACGACCAAATCTATAGAAAGCATCTGAGCAAGCCTACAAAAATCAGTTTTTTTAACGTGGCAATTCAGGTTTAAGTTTTAGAGAAATGTGATGTTCGGTGCACTTTTAGAACTCTAAAAAATAAACATTTTTATTTTTGACAAGTCAATTTGGACTTAAAGGTCAAAAGTTACAGTCATTTTAAGGTAAAAAATATGCAAATTTAAAACATTCATATTTTTAAAAGGCGCAAGCCGTATTTTAAATGCCAGGTTGCATTTGAAAGAGGAGATCCAGCTCTACAAACGCTGAAAACTCAGGGGTGTTTTTCTTTAAACTCTAGATATCTTCATTTCAAAAAGTCTAATTTTCAAGGGAAACCCATATGGACCACCCTAAAGAAATTCGAATATTGTCCAAATATATGTTTTTCCATGTAATTTTGCCAACTGAATCTGAATCTGCCCTCAGAATTGAGCCAAAGTGTCAAAAAAACGATTTTGGCCATATTTTGGGTTTAAATGATAATTTTACATGAAAACCCCTCTTTTTTTTTTTGACACTAGGGCTCAACCCTGAATTACCACGTTCAAAAAACTGATTTTTGAAGGTCTGCTCAGATGCTTTCTATAAATTTGGTCGTAAAGGCGTAGATTACGAGATAAAATTTTGGTGTCTTCGACAAAGTTGCTTGGATTGGCAAGCCCATTAACTTTTTACAAGACAATAAAAATCCCAAAAATATTCCTGAAAAATCACCCTAATCGTGAACCACCTAATTTTCAAACAAATCAAAAGTTGCCTCTTTTCATTTGCAAAAACTCTTGTGAAGAACAAAAGCTCAAAAACTTCAACATTTTTCGGAAAATGCATTTTCCACTTAATTTTGCGATCTGGACAGTTCGAGCTTTTTTATCAAATCATTTAAAAAAAATTGTTATACAACAATACAGCAATTCCCCACGAAAACAGCATGGAAAAAAACAAAAGTCCTCGGATCGGGCTCAAAATTTTTCTGGGGGTTCCCTGGTCGAAATAATTAGACCCGTATTTTTTTGTTTGGCCATTAGGGTGACCTGCGCCGTGTTAGGGTGGTCTGAAAAATGGCCATTTTCGTCGATTTTCGCAAAAACCACTTTTTTCGAAAAATCATAACTCCTCGCCATTTTAACCGATTTCATCTGTCTTATACGCAAATGAAAGGTGATAAGTTGGCCTTTCAAAGAAAAATAGTAAGAAGTTTCAAAAATCTAGCCTAACATTTGAAAAGGGCGTATGAAACTTTAAAATGCCGTTTTGACGGTGTCTGGACCAAAGAGCCTATGTCTGGAAATATTTTTATCGGATTCCTCGGACATTTTTACATAACATACTAAAAAATGGGAGGAGTTCATTAACAGGATTCCGAGATATGATTTTTTGAAAATAAAATCCGGGTTTTTCGACGCGCCGCGCGCAAAAACCGGAGAATGACGAAATTGGCAAAAAATCAACTTTTTTCACTAAAACTGCGATAACTTTAAAATTTCAGCGATGACCTATACATGTCTGGGTACCAAAATTTTCGTAATTAAAAGACGCAACTTTTGGTACCCAGACATCTATAGGTCATCGCTGAAATTTTAAAGTTATCGCAGTTTTAGTGAAAAAAGTTGATTTTTTGCCAATTTCGTCATTCTCCGGTTTTTGCGCGCGGCGCGTCGAAAAACACGGATTTTATTTTCAAAAAATCAGATCTCGGAATCCTGTTAATGAACTCCTCCCATTTTTTAAGTATGTTATGTAAAAATGTCCGGGGAATCCGATAAAAATATTTCCAGACATAAGCTCTTTGGTCCAGACACCGTCAAAACGGCATTTTAAAGTTTCATACGCACTTTTCATATGTTAGGCTAGATTTTCCAAACTTTTTACTATTTTTCATTGAAAGGCCAACTTATCACCTTTCATTTGCGTATAAGACAGATGAAATCGGTTAAAATGGCGAGGAGTTATGATTTTTCGAAAAAAGTGGTTTTTGCGAAAATCGACGAAAATGGCCATTTTTCAGACCACCCTAACACGGCGTAGGTCACCCTAATGGCCAAACAAAAAAATACGGGTCTAATTATTTCGGCCAGGGAATTCCCAGAAAAAATTTGAGCCCGATCTGAGCACTTTTGTTTTTTTCCATGCTGTTTTCGTGGGGAATTGCTGAATATAGAAGTTGCATACAACATAAGGAGAATTCAAGAAAGATATGCTATTTTTAACATGATGAAGTTTTTCCATTTATGATTAAATAATTTTCTTCATGCATCAACACCAAAAGTTACAAAAACTGTAACAAATAGAATTTTGACAAAACTTTACTGAAATACTAGCATTTCCCTTTTTCTGAAAACCATCAAAACATATAAATTTTATTTCACTTATATTACTTTTAGTAAATATTTAGTTCATATCTGTAAAATCTCTGTAAAATAGGGGTAGCTTAGAAAATTGTTCAACTGAACGAAATTCTGTGGAATTTCACCAAGTCAAACATGAAAACTGCAGGAAAATGTCCAGCAACTTTAGAACGATACACTTTATATAAATAAAAGTAGAGTCATTTAAGATTTCAACTGGAAAAAATATATAAATCCGGTACCATAAAAAGACCGAAAAAAAAACAAAATAAACTCATTTTGGGAATTTATATTTTAACTGAAAAAAAATCTTACAAAAAATTGTGCTACCTTTTTTTCTTATTCACATTTTTCTAAAAAGCCCTTATTATAACCTAGAAATTTGCCGAAGACTCCAAATCGATCAAAAAATCCCTTCTCAAGATAAACATTTTCGAATATTCACATGTCCATTTGGCTTCATTTGCATGTATTTTATCCAAATAAAAAATACAAAATCAAATATTTATAATAAACATTTGAAATTCAATACTCGAATTAATTATACCGGTGTTGGTTATGTTGTGGTAAGCGTGGATTCCTCTCACTCCAGTTGGCCTAGGTCAATCTCATTCGACCCAGTTTGGAATTACACGAGACGAGTAATTACTGATTATGCGACAAAAAATTTGCAATGTCCTAAGTACAGTTTAATCAAATGAATAAAACTCCTACAGAATTCTAATTCTTGTTTTATCTTTTTAGTAAAACTATACATCCCTTAAATGGTCCTGATTTTGTTAGTGACTAAAAATCGATGGTCATTCTGCGGGCCACCGCAAAGGGCAGGGACGCCCACGCGGGGTTCAAAATTTATTGAACTTCAAATGAAGTCAAATTAATTCAAATTTATTCCGCATCATAGCTCTCTTTTTGCACTTTTCCTCATTGCATTCGATTCATTTGGCGGCGGCGACGACTCCTAACGATATACCCAGTTTGATCCCGATTTGTGCCCCCCGTTGGAGAGATCGCCAACACTTGACCGGGTTGCATGCCGTGATCCCAGCATTGAGATAAATCCAACCGCTAATACTGCAAACGGTCAACTCCTGCTGCTGCTTCTTCTCTTTCTGATGCTGCAAGTGCATCTCTTGCCAATTCTTCACTTTACCTTCATGCGATGCAATTCATGACATTTTTTTTCTCTCTCGCAATATCCACAAAAGGAGGGACCGCGCACTCGCGTAACCAATCGTCGTAAATATCGGACGGATTTGGTCAGGGGCTGGTCCCTCGACGGCACAGCGGACTTTCAGGGGGTATGTAGAATGTTGTAGCAGCAAAGACAAAGACTGCAAAGCAGAGAAGGCAAGAACAAAATAATGAATTAATGTACAAATCGGGCGAATTGGTCCCGGTCCAGGGAGTTGAGGTGAATCTCTCCAACGGTCCACACACTTGGCAAACTACTGTCACAATCTCGGGACGCGAGCGCACGCCACGGAAGATCTTGGACCGAAGGACTACCAAGAGATATTTTAACCTGCGATATGGTCATTGAGGGGTACGTCAACAGAACATTAGTTTAAGTCATAGAGTAAAAAGTAAAAAGTAACTTTTGCTTTAAATACAAAACATTTTTTGTCAACACTTTCCATATTAAACACAAAAAATTTATCTAATGATGAACCCCTCGTTCCAGTTCATTGCTTGCCGTCTACTTGACCACGTCGAGATGTCCGTTCGCAGTGGAACTCCCGCTATCCGAAAGGATCTCCAAGCAACCGAGAAGCAACTGTGCCTCGCCTGCTACTGCCTACTTGTGATTCCCGGGGTATTTAATTTGCATTGAAAGGAAAAGAACTGTGGCAAATGAACGCGGCCCGCGACCGTAAAGACATCGAGACCCCGCGCTTTTGGGCTGATTGGAGTTTTGTTCTGTCGCGTAAAGACATCTCTGATTGCATTTATGCATGCATGCTCCGGCGATGCGATGATCTTTCCCCGAAGAGGTAGTAGGTTTAAACGGCAGCAGCGGGACTTTGGAAGAAACTGAGAGGCGTTCAGCGATGGTGGCAATGTCAGTGCCAACAACATATCTGATCGGTTTGCTCGATCGACGAGTTTCAATATGCAGCGGTTTGCAGGAGGTAAAATCTTTGTAAAAACATCAATGCTTCAAAATATGAGGGAAAAGTCTTTCCACTGCAATGTTTGATAGAGCTGTAATAAGGCTGGTACAAAATTTATTTAAAGTTTTTGTCTCCCCCCCCCCCCTCCCCCCATCCCTTCAAAGTTGGCCCGAAAAATCAGGGAGCAAATTCAAATTTTAAATCAATCAGCTGACATCAATTGAAAATGTATTACCATACAATAAGATTTTTTTAAGCATTTTTGGGTTGATTTAAAAATCTTCTGATTTTTTGAATATTTTCGATGAAAGAAGTTTGTTTGCTATCATTTTTGTTTTGTCAAATCTTACATTTTTGCCTTCCTCACACGGAGAAAAAAGAGTTCCCAAAATCGTGAACAAGCGTTCATGAAAATGGGAACCTCGAACAAAGTGTTCAAATCCCATGGTACGATTTTGAAAAACGTACCATGAAATTTGAACACTTTGTTCGTGGTTCCCATTTTTATGAACGCTTGTTCACGATTTTGGGAACTCTTTTTCCTCCGTGCACTTTACTGAGGAAAGGCTATAAAATCACTCGAAAAACGAACTTCTTAATTTGACCTCCTAGACCCACCTTCACGTATACATATCGACTCAGAATCAAATTCTGAGCAAATGTCTGTGGGTGTTTGTGTGTGTGTGTGTGTGTGTGTGTGTGTGTGTGTGTGTGTGTGTGTGTGTGTGTGTGTGTGTGTGTGTGTGTGTGTGTGTGTGTAGGGATGTGGGTCTGTGCACCAAAAAATATGCACTTGATTATCTTGAGACTGGCTAAACCGATTTGGACCGTTTTGGTCTCATTCGATCCGTCTTGGGGTCCCATAAGTCCCTATTGAAAATTATAAAGTTTAGTTAAGTACTTCAAAAGTTATGCTAAAAAAACGATTTTGACTAAAGTCCGGAAGATTGTAAAAAGGGTGGTTTTTGTAAGAAACCCCGTCATGCTATACATTTTTAGAAAGGTATTTGAAAGACCTTTCTAACGCGTCCAAGACATTGAAGATCTGACAACCCTATCAAAAGTTATAAGCACTTAAGTGTTATTTATGCACTTTTTGGAGGCCGGATCTCAGATATTTTGATGAAAACGTTGTCCGGATCTCTCATGCGAGTTGTCGTTGGATAGGTCATCAAAAGACCTGTCCAATGCATCCAAGACATTGAAGAACTGACAACCCTATCAAAAGTTATAAGCACTTAAGTGTTATTTATGCACTTTTTGGAGGCCGGATCTCAGATATTTTGATGAAAACGTTGTCCGGATCTCTCATGCGACCTGTCGTTGGATAGGTAATCAAAATACCTTTTCAACGGGCACGAATTAGATTGCAGATCTGACTACCCAATCATAAGTTGTAAGCACCTAAGTGCCCTGCAATATGAAGCTCTGACTACCCAATCTAGTGGTATGAATAATAAGTCAAATTGATAAAACACTGAAAAACACCGCCCTTTTGTGTCTTTTTTGGACAGCACCCTTTAAATGTGAGGAAGGCACCCTAGGGTGGATTAAGTAACGTTTTTAAACTAATGATTGCAAAAAAAATTAACTGGTGTAAAATGCATTTTAAAACACTTTTTCCATGCAAATGTTTAAACTATGGCTTGTTATTTACTCACCTTGATTCCTTAGGCAAAATTAAGTACCGTAAAACGGGGTGACTTTGATAGGATTGCGATTTTTCCGCAAAATGAAGAGTACAATTAAAATACGTAAGAAATGGTTCAGAATCATATTGACCGTGGTAGAGAAGTGTTCAAAGTACCTCAAGAAGAACTTTTCATAAATTTCATAAACTACAGTTAAGAAATGTTGATGGAAGTCATTATTTTAAACTTCTCAAAGTGTCATGATTTTCTCAATGAACATGATTTTTAATCGGAAAACGGAATGCATTTTCGGAATCTTTGGATAAATTTGCACTAGAAGAAGGTTAAAAAAGTTTGTAAATAATAAATAATATGTGTTTTTGAAACACAATTAAAAAAAATCTCCAAATTTATAGGCAATTTCAGTTGAACAAATTTCATGTAAAATGTGAAAACTTGTGATTCGTGCTTCGAAATCAGTATAAAATGCAATATGAATCGATAATTTTATAAACAAAACTAGTTTTAACAAATTTGAGGCAAAATTCCGACTTTTAACAATCTATATATCTACATATATAAAAAATTTCGACGGTTTTGTTCGAACGCGAATCAGTTCAATACGGAGCGTCGGATCGAGGTGCTCTTTGTTGCGTTGGGTACGTATAAGCCCAAGGAAGGTTTATACGCTAACTAATTGACACTTTGGCCACTCTGGAACCGATTCCGGAAAATCTGCCGATTCTATGGGAAAAGTTAAGTATAATCAAATTTTGATCACAGGAGGCTGAATAAGCAAAAAAGCATAAAAACGTCAGGAAACAAAAAAAGGGCAGGACGAAGTTTGCCGGGAAGAGCTTGTTTTACCTAAAATTTATATGTATTTTGTTAAAAAGCTTATAAACTTAGTTTACTTAACATTAACGATTTTTTTCTTACAAACTATATCAGCTACTTTAGTGATGGTACATTTAACGTACAAATAAAGTTTGAACATCTTAAATATGATTTTAACAAGAAAAACTATCACTATCAAATTCACCCCGGAATTAAAACTAACATAACGTTTAACGTAACTATTTTTCTAAACACTATTGAAAAAACTTTTTTTCCAAAATAGTGCATGGACTTTGTGTGGCCTGCTCCAGTACATGATTTAAAAATAATAATCTTGAGAAAAACCTTACCTGTTGGAAAATATTCTAAAAACAAGTTGAAATCCTATCAAAGTCACCCCGATTTACGGTACCTACCATTAATGGCTGAAGTTTGAATGGGAAAAATCACAAGTTAGAGGGTGACGGTTTTCGAGATTACGGCAATCGAGAGTTGAATTTTGCAATTTCCCGGAAATTCCTGGGACCCGGGAGCTTAACTATTTTTGGCAAAATATTTGATGTTTTTAACTGATTTTGAAATATCAATAACAAATTTATAAATAAAATTTGTATACATTTTTGATCATTAAGTCATTGTTTTCCAACGCAATATAAGTTGAATACCGAACCGAAAAAGCTTACCAATTCTGCTGATACACCCAAAGGAAAAATATATCTCAAAATCTGCAACAGTGGATTTGCTGTCACATTTTATAACATTTTTTGCAGCAAGCCCGTAGAGCATTTTTGCCCGCGTGTAAACATTTCAGCGATCTGCAGTTCTCACCAACACATATAATGCTTGCCCGTCTCCAAGCAACACTTCAAAGAGAAGAGTATGTTGGTGCTCTGTCTCTCACAATTCATCAAGCGTCCATGGCGCGGTGGTAGCGTGTCGGATCAATAACCAAGAAGTTGGGGTTTCAATCCTCGTTTTGTTAAGAGTTTTTTTTTTTGTGCAATACAACCAAAAAGCCGTCGGTAATGTCGATAATTGTCGGTAACGGGCAAAAATGTCATACCCCTATATCGCAAAAAATACATGAGGACAGTCTTCATGCAGATTCTGATATACTTTCATGCCGCCATGCATCACAAGTTCAATTACAAGTTCAATTCAATAGTTTTTTGGGTCTGAAAACTGAACCGAATTTTTTTTTCGATAATAAATTCACAATGAATATTTATTCCTGAGATTAACGAATTTGTCTGTGTCATAAACTTGTTGTTTGATTTTTTTACAAAACTTGTACAATAATTTAAATATCAATTTGCAAGATCATAATCTTTGCTATAAAAATCCTTTGCAACACTTGAAAGTTATTATTTCATTCTTAACTGTTGATGAACAGTAGGCTTTCCTAAACATTTAAAAAAATGCTAGAGTTTTACTTAAATAATAATTGATTTTTGATGCCTTTTCGAAAATCAGAATGACATGCCTCAAAATTTTGAAATATGGCTGGTGCAAATTTTATTTAAAGTTTTTGTCTCTCTGTCTGTCTTTTCAAATTTGGCCCGAAAAATCGGGGGGCAGTTAAAATATTTTTTTCAAAAAACTTAAAAAAAATTAATGGAAACTTAAGTGCAATCAAATTTTCGATGTTTAGTATCGCAAAAGTTTTTTTTTTGCTTTTTTTTTGTTTTCGTCAAATTTTAGGTACTTTTTTGAAATCTAGTGATAGAAAAACAACTGAACCAGTGTAAAATGCATTTTAAAACACTTTTTGCATTCAAATGTTGGGACTATGGCTTGTTATTTCAATTTTAATAACGCCTTGGCGTTCTCGATTGCGAGATTCCTACTCGAAACTAGGTGTCCGAAGGCTTGATTGTTGAGGCAATTGCAAACCTCTTTTTACACCTTAGCTTCCATCCACCTCGGGATTCGAACTGACGACCATTGGATTGTTAGTTCAACTGCCTACCAGCGGCTCCACCGAGACAGGACCCAGGGAGACTACTCCTACACCTGGACTGAGCTAACGACCTAACCTTTTCAGGTTAGACCGGGACCAACATTTACTTCCCGTCCGACGGAAGGCGTGATCAGACAAATCTCGTCTCGAAAAATGCCACCGGGACCGTCTGGGATCGAACCCAGGCCGACTGGGTGAGAGGCAATCACGCTTACCCCTACACCACGGTCCCGGATACAATTTTAATATATTTTTTATTTTTCTCATAACTCAATTTGTGTTTATTTTTTATTTTGCTAAATATAGCCAGAGTAGCCAGAACTATGGGAAAATGTTCACCAATTGTATCAAGGACATTTTTTTGGCCATTTTGGCTTAAACTTTTTTTAAAAGTGAAATTTTTTAAAGTTGATTTTTTTAATTATTGATACAGTCCAGACTCGATTATCGGAAACCTCGATTATAAGTTTCGATTACCCGAAGGTTTGTATGGGACTTTGGATAATCGAATCAGGAACAAAAAAAAAATATTTATTTCAGACTTTTTTATTTTCTTATTTTTAACATCAAATCTGGAGCAACATTTGAAAAGGGCGCATAAGCATTTTGACAGCTAGAACTATTTTGCAAATTCCGAGAAAACTGGTAACTATTTAACAAAACCCGCAGCGTTAGAAGGTAGCTGGGAAGGCACATCGAGTTTTGTCAAAGAGTTACCTGTTGGCTTGGAATTTGCAAAATAGTTCCAACAACCAAAATGCTTATCCGCCCTTTTCTCGTGTTGCTCCAGAAATTCGAGTTCTTCGACCCCATTTTAGTCAAATTTGAATGCTTGATTGACTGTAAAATTAAAAAAAGCATTTTTTCAATATTTCATCACCGCCATTTTGGCCACAATCTTGGACCTAAAAATTTGAAATCTTTTTTGAGTTGTTTATCGAAAATGTTGTGCGAACGAAATATTTCATAATTTTTTAATCGTTTTAACATTCAAATATTTTGGTTCATTGCTCACTTGAATATTTGGCCTGGTCTCAGTAAAATTTTATATTTTTCAAATGTTGAACAAAATTAGTAAGCCGTCAGCCAATTTTTACTGATTTTATTCAACATTTGAAAATATGTAATATGTAGTTGGAACCAAGCAATAATATTGAAATTTCATAATTAGCTAATATTAAGAAATCAATATCAAAATCAGTTATTTACTAGCGTGAAAAACATGTCTCAACAATACCAAATTGAGTTATCGGGTATTTTGATAACAGAATGAGTTAATTTTCGAGCAAATCTCTGTTATTATTTTGTGTTATTATAATAGCTAATCTGGAGCTAAGTTCTGATCTCCTGACAATAACAGAATTTGAACTTTTCCAGTTATTTCCACCTGCTCGGGTTAAAAAATATGAATTTATGGATCGACCAAATTTCTCGAGAATCGAAAGGCTCAAAAATAGCAAATTTTCCGGAAAATTTTATCCGGGAATTCCCGCTCGTCACCATCTTATCACAAGAATTGAACGGGGGCTTCAAGATTTTGCCGGCAGGTGGTACATGTCTCACCCAAATTTGTCCAAGTGTAAGATCATGGTCGAAATTCAATCCCAACAACTTTGCCGAAGTGTAAATTGTGAGCATGATTATAAATTTAAGAAAATTTGATTATTTTTCTAAAATTTTCAACATTCACAAATTTTCAAAGATGTATTTCATTTCCCCTGAGAATTCCACCGAAGGTAGTTAATCTGATTGGCCTGGCCCCTCTCTGAGCCGCGGGCACAAATAATGCAAATGTAATGCAACCCCGTGATCTCGGCGGCAGCTTCCGATGCCACTACTTCTCGCGGGAGTACATTAACGGACGTTTTCTGAAATTGGTTTTGATAGGCTGACTGATAATAAATGCGAAGGTGAGTTTGTTTTGCGCGATCTGCGGGTGAATAATTAAGTGGATTTGTGTACCTTGGGTGACAAGCAGCAGGGTCTAGAATGTAAATAGTTGTGCCCTGCAGCGCGTCAAGAGTCAGTATGGAGATCATGCTGTCAAGCTTCGATGGAATCTCGTTTGGGAAGAGTTATTTATAGTGCAAATTACGAGCTTGTGGAGTAAGTCCTCTCTGAGATTTTAAAATTATGAGAAATCATTATTTAAATAAGTCAAAATTAATATAAGTTTGTTATTGCTAGAACATTGTTCTTCTTTCAACTTTTGCAACCTAGTTATTCAAGAATTATAGGATAAATTTATCTCAAAGTTTACTCCTTTTTCTCCATATGTCTCTCCTTGGTCGAATCGAGTTTGGCCACATTACATCGCATAAGTAGCACTTTAGCACCTGCTATAAACCATCCTCAGAACAGGCACACACTTACTCACATACACCGGGTACAACTTGGAGATGACTTTTTTGCATGGAAAAAGAGAAAAGTTTTTACCTTTCTCATTCCCCTTTGCTGGAAGAGTTTTCCCAGATATGGTCCATCGTCTCCATAACCGGAAAAGATGAATACGAATGAGCTGCAGTAGAAACTTACCGGGGGGTTTCAGCAGCATTCTAATGCATGTTTTAATGTCATGGAAGAAGGTAACGTAATCAGCTTAAAGAATTCTGATTGGACTTTCTTAGATAAATATTTGACTGTGTTACGTTTCAATCAAACCAAATAAGAATGCAAGCAAATGTTTATCAACAAATTCAATACCTCTCAATGATAATTTTTAATATCCTCGAAGAAAGTCATAAAGTTTTCTTCGGAGCGCTGCCACCGGAAGGGAAAAGGAAAGTTTTCGTTTAGCCTGAGGTAAACCAGCCTCAGGAAGTGCAAGAAAAAAAAACCCCGGAAAGGGAATCGTATCATGAGACCTGGAACTGAACTGGAAAAACTTTGGCCAAGTAACACTCGTTGTCGTGGTCGACACCCGCCGGCAGGATGAATATTATGTATGTGGGTTCGGTTGCCACGGTGGTCCTGTTCCTGGGATGTTATCTGGGGACGAGACACCGGAGTTCCTTCCCCGCCGGGGTGGGAATCCCGCCAGGATCTGGCTGCAGCAGTCTGGAAGTTGTTAGTCAAATGCAGTGCATGAAAAGGCTGCATTTTGCGCGATGGGGCTGAGAAAAGTTTTTCCTTGTGCCAAAAAGGCAAGAAGGGGAAGATTCGTTGAGAGGAGCTATATCCTTGGCAGCTAAGAAGGAAAAACTTTTACCCCAAGTGCTTGTTGAGGTTATTTATTATAATTATATATGGATTTTTGTCAACTTTTGTAATGGTTGAGAGTTGCATATGCTCGTGGGAAGGACTCCTGTGGGAGCATTAATGTCGACGCGGTAAGATGATGTATCGTCTAACCCTGAGTGGGGCACCGTGCGCAGTCATTTGTTATTTATAGCGCGGAAAGTGTAAGACATTTTCCCAAGGTGCTTGTAATTTTTTTTACATGGACATTTTTAAAATTGTATCACATGCAAAGGTCTTTTTGTCAAAGGCATAGATGTAATCCAAACAAATATTTTAAAGTATTTGATAATTTTAAAGCATAAGCTTGTTTTGTCTTATCTTTGAAGGCAGAATAATTTTGAAAAAAAAATATTATCTTTTTGATTTTGAATGATACTGTGACTATGGTTACTATTCATGTTAACCCTCTACCGCCCAAATTTTTTTCGATTTTTTTTATTTTCCCGTGTCATTTTGAACAACATTTGTTCTACGAAATACTTTACTTAGGCTTTATCAATAAAGTACGTAACGCTAAAATCAGCCAAAATTTACCCCCCCTCCCCCCCTTTGTCACGCTTTTCCTATACTTATTTTTAACATGCAATGTCACACTTGCTCAGACACCCCCCTCCCCCCCTCGAGCGTGACATACTTTATGGATGACGCCGTTTTATGATTATCTTTTATTTTTAGTATTTTGATTTGCATATATCTTGATTAGTTTATATTTGTTTTTGGTAGTATTTGGCCTATTTTACCTCCTCCTATCATCACATTTTGCCTTTCTAATTTTTATGATTTTACCGTCACTTTTTAAATTTTTTGTTGCTTGTTATTCACATTTTCTGCTAGAGAATGGCACCATTATCATTTAAATTGTCAAAAAATGCGTAGAGGCATAGTCTTTTTGACTTGTCAAACTTCCAACCCTGAAATTTTGTAAAAAATCAAGAGTTCTACTTTAAAATGCTTACTAAAGATCAAAAATTGGTTGAAAATTTGTTTCTTTGCGATTTTTCAGATCGAAGACCGTCTAGAGGTAAGGTTAGGTTGTAGACACAAAAAAATATTTGTGAATGTTACATCATTTATGATGGTTATTTGATTTTGATTTTGGTTTTGGTTTTGGTTTTGGTTTTGGTTTTGGTTTTGGTTTTGGTTTTGGTTTTGGTTTTGGTTTTGGTTTTGGTTTTGGTTTTGGTTTTGGTTTTGGTTTTGGTTTTGGTTTTGGTTTTGGTTTTGGTTTTGGTTTTGGTTTTGGTTTTGATTTTGGTTTTGGTTTTGGTTTTGGTTTTGGTTTTGGTTTTGGTTTTGGTTTTGGTTTTGGTTTTGGTTTTGGTTTTGGTTTTGGTTTTGGTTTTGGTTTTGGTTATGGTTTTGGTTTTGGTTTTGGTTTTGGTTTTGGTTTTGGTTTTGGTTTTGGTTTTGGTTTTGGTTTTGGTTTTGGTTTTGGTTTTGGTTTTGGTTTTGGTTTTGGTTTTGGTTTTGGTTTTGGTTTTGGTTTTGGTTTTGGTTTTGGTTTTGGTTTTGGTTTTGGTTTTGGTTTTGGTTTTGGTTTTGGTTTTGGTTTTGGTTTTGGTTTTGGTTTTGGTTTTGGTTTTGGTTTTGGTTTTGGTTTTGGTTTTGGTTTTGGTTTTGGTTGATTTAATATTTTTGGCCGTCTGAATTCGTTTCGTTTCGTAACATTCTTTGTTATTAACACCCAATGTATCAGGAAATCACTTCGCAAGATGCAGATTTTCTAATATTTTTATAATACTTTTGTATGGAGACCCCCAAATTTGTTTGAAGACTTGTATAGGGAAAACATTGACGTAAAATGGCTACAAAGGGCTACAAAATACGCAATGTCTTAATAGCGATCAGAAAATACAACGTGAAACACTTTGTTAAAGGAAACGAAACATGCATAACTGACGGTCACGCAATTATCACATATCCAAAAGACAAATTGCTCCATTTCTTCGAACCAGACATTTCCTAGCTGAAAAGAAGCAGTGCATTAAAATTTAATTGTTTTCCGTAGGTTGCGTAGCGGCCATAATCCAATCTACTCTGGTACAAAACTGCAGCTGCAACGCAAAATGCAACAAATGTGCGGTGTACCTCAGCAGCAAAAAAATCCAACCTCTCAATGATTGCGTCAAAGGTTGAAAAATACGGTGCAATATTTGCTACATGCAAACATTTAAATGCCTCGCATTACAGCGCAAATCGTCGCGTTAAAAGTGTTCGATATAAATTTATCAGAATCGCTTTTGCCGCTGCGGTGTGTCACTTTGCGCGCGTGATTACACGGCGGGAAATGTGCACGTCAATTCCATGTAAAGTTCTAATGAAAGAGTAAGTCGGAGGAAAAAAGCTTAACAAGCAGCGATTTTTTGTGAAAGCATTTTTCTCTGCGTGCAACAGAAGAAAAGGGCGCAAACGAGAAACGAGAGCAAAATAAAAAAAAAGTCGCGCTGTAAATCGAACGGAATAAATACCCGGGTAAATACGCTTAATCCGATTGCCAACTTCATCGAGCGAATGCAGAGTTTACCTTTTGGTTTTGGGATTCGGAAAACTGCTGCTCTGCTTTGCCCTGTGTGAGGTGGGAGGAACTGCATTCGACAGATGTTCGCCTTTGCCGGGTGCCTGGTTGGTGGATTGTGGTAAGCGATTGAATAAATTAAGTTATGCCGAGCACCGAGGATTGGAGGTTGCGAACTCCCTCGCGAGGAATATTGGTGACAATTGATTGTTCAGTTTTGTCTTGGTGGGTTTTGGTAAGTTATGGATGTAGTGAGAATAAGTGGTTAAAACTGGATTTGGTGCTTGAGCTGCTGTTAAGCCAAATTTGTGACCGGACTTTTTATTTAGACGAAAAAGATAAACTTCTATTTTATTAATTATTTTGAAGCAAACTAGTAAGAAGAGACTTTGGACTCATCCCGAGCAGGTGGAAATGACTGGAAAAAATCAAGTTCTGTTATGTCAGGAAGTCAGAACTTGCTTTTAAAACATGCAGATTAGTTGATATAATAACACATAATTAAAACATAGATTTTTTCGATAAATAATCCATTCTGTTATCAAAAACTATAACAAGAAAATCAGAAAAATAACAGGAAAAAAAATCCCATATAACTCAATTTAGATTGGTGAGATTTGTTTTTTGCACTAGTGAATAATTGAATTTTTTTTAATTAATTATAATTTGATTTGATTTGATTTCTAGAGTAAATTTTCAAAACAATGCATGGATTTCCTACACAGAAAAAAATATTCCTGTAAATTAACATTATTTATCATGTACCAAAAGGTATCATGATAAATGATGTATATTTACATTAGGTTCATTGGAAATTTACATTAGATTCATTGGAAATTTACATTGGTTTTGAAAATTTACATTGGTTTTGGAATTTACATTTGTCCAAATCAACTAATTCTGATTGGCCAATGGGAATGAGAAGCTCGACTTGGATTGCAGTACGAAAATAGTGTGGGCTATGTTCTATTTTAAAATGGTTGAAGCGGGCAGCAAAAGGAAATTTTGATTTTAAAAAGATGTTTCACAGGTAGGGGACGCTTTCTCGTCGACGACCAAGTGGAATAATGCTGGACTGGAATCGAACAGACGACGGGTAGGATGTTCGGTGTTACTGCTGCTACCCGCTGCCGACTGAGCCATCTTCGCATTTTATAAACGAGCGGCTAAAGCATCAACTTGTTGAGGTCGAGGCACAGGCTGTGGGCCAGCGAAGTATGAGAGCGATAGAAAGAGAACCAAACATAACTATTTTTAGTTCGGGTAGTTTTTAAGTCAACGTTTGGCAGAAATACATTGGATATATATGATTTACATTAAATAGGAATTTACAGGAAGCCGAACGCGGGTAGAAATTCATCAGATTTGAGTTGCCATGCTCAACGTTTCCATTAGATTCATGATTTACATTAGATTTAGACTTACATCGGGGTAATTTCCATTACTTTTTGCTCATTACATCATATTTCAACATTACATTGAGTGAGTTTACATAAGAGACAGCAATTACGTGCTGTGTAAATTTACATATTTTTTTCTGTGTATGCAAATAGGACCTTTTGAAAATTTTATCCAGAATTTGATGTGATAACCAACAGGGCCAAAAGGATGACCTATGTAGCGGTTGCCTGGAATTACAGTGGCTCAGACTATTTATATATTTATTAGGGTGTTTCACCCAAACAAAAAAGTTCTCAGAATCAGGCAAACCGAGGTTCCCCTAGTAGAGGTTACCCTTTGGGATTCTCATGCCAAATATCAGCCCATTTGGTTGAGAATTGGCCTGTCCCCAGCGGTTTAAAGTTTACATGTAAATTACTATGGGATTTTTATGCTTTTCGTTCAATCGTTCCTACAGGTCTGGGAACAACATGGGTTCACTCGGAATAAAGACAGGTGTGTAGGGGATGGTCCAATGAACAAATTCCAGAAGGAATTAGGGTTGTCCATTCTGTCCCCAAGGTGCGCATTGGATCGACGTCCGGTGTCTCCAGAATCATCGATTCACCCTTCAAATGTACGCATTGTCCTTAGTATGCTATGACGGCTAGGTGAAAATTACGACACCCTATGTCAGACAGTGAACACGTGGAGACGCATCTATTGAGCAGTTCTCTAGGATTTCGGTCATTCGATTTTTTTTGTATTTTTTAATCCGACTGAAACTTTTTTGGTGCCTTCGGTATGCCCAAAGAAGCCATTTTGCATCATTAGTTTGTCCATATAATTTTCCATACAAATTCGGCAGCTGTCCATACAAAAATGATGCATGAAAATTCAAAAATCTGTATCTTTTGAAGGAATTTTTTGATCGATTTGGTGTCTTCGGCAAAGTTGTAGGTATGGATACGGACTACACTGGAAAAAAATAATACACGGTAAAAAAAATTTGGTGATTTTTTTATTTAACTTTTTATCACTAAAACTTGATTTACAAAAAAACACTATTTTTAATTTTTTTTATTTTTTGATATGTTTTAGAAGGCATAAAATGCCAACTTTTCAGAAATTTCCAGGTTGTGCAAAAAATCACTGACCGAGTTATGAATTTTTTAATCAATACTGATTTTTTCAAAAAATCGAAATTTTGGTCGTAAAAATTTTTCAACTTCATTTTTCGATGTAAAATCAAATTTGCAATCAAAAAGTACTTTACTGAAATTTTGATAAAGTGCACCGTTTTCAAGTTATAGCCATATTTAAGTGACTTTTTTGAAAATAGTCGCAGTTTTTCATTTTTTTAAATTAGTGCACATGTTTGCCCAGTTTTGAAAAAAATATTTTTGAAAAGCTGAGAAAATTCTCTATATTTTGCTTATTTGGACTTTGTTGATACGACCTTTAGTTGCTGAGATATTGCAATGCAAAGGTTTAAAAACAGGAAAATTGATGTTTTCTAAGTTTCACCCAAACAACCCACCATTTTCTATCGTCAATATCTCAGCAACTAATGGTCCGATTTTCAATGTTAATATATGAAACATTTGTGAAATTTTCCGATCTCTTCGAAAAAAATATTTTTGGAATTTTCAAATCAAGACTAACATTTCACAAAGGCCAAACATTCAATATTACGCCCTTTTAAAATGTTTGTCTTGATTTGAAAATTCCAAAAATATTTTTTTCGAAAAGATCGGAAAATTTCACAATTCATATATTAACATTGAAAATCGGACCATTAGTTGCTGAGATATTGACGATAGAAAATGGTGGGTTGTTTGGGTGAAACTTAGAAAACATCAATTTTCCTGTTTTTAAACCTTTGCATTGCAATATCTCAGCAACTAAAGGTCGTATCAACATAGTCCGAATAAGCAAAATATAGAGAATTTTCTCAGCTTTTCAAAAATATTTTTTTCAAAACTGGGCAAACATGTGCACTAATTTAAAAAAATGAAAAACTGCGACTATTTTCAAAAAAGTCACTTAAATATGGCTATAACTTGAAAACGGTGCACTTTATCAAAATTTTAGTAAAGTACTTTTTGATTGCAAATTTGATTTTACATCGAAAAATGAAGTTGAAAAATTTTTACGACCAAAATTTCGATTTTTTGAAAAAATCAGTATTGATTAAAAAATTCATAACTCGGTCAGTGATTTTTTGCACAACCTGGAAATTTCTGAAAAGTTGGCATTTTATGTCTTCTAAAACATATCAAAAAATAAAAAAAATTAAAAATAGTGTTTTTTTGTAAATCAAGTTTTAGTGATAAAAAGTTAAATAAAAAAATCACCAAATTTTTTTTTACCGTGTATTATTTTTTCCAGTGTAGTCCGTATCCATACCTACAACTTTGCCGAAGACACCAAATCGATCAAAAAATTCCTTCAAAAGATACAGATTTTTGAATTTTCATACATCATTTTTGTATGGACAGCTGCCGAATTTGTATGGAAAATTATATGGACAAACTAATGATGCAAAATGGCTTCTTTGGGCATACCGAAGGCACCAAAAAAGTTTCAGCCGGATTAAAAAATACAAAAATTAAAATTGAAGAAAAAAGACCGATTTCGTAGAGAATTGCTCTATTGCATTATTATTACAAAATCATCATGTTATGTTATTTAGAATAGTTCAAATTGTTACAGGAACATCAATAATTGTAATTTTATTACTTTAAAGTATGTTTCTGAGCCAAAACTTGAGTGAATGCTCTGCCACGTGTTCACCGTCTGACATGGGGCGTCGTAATTTTCACCTAGCCGTCATAGCATACTAAGGACAATGCGTACATTTGAAGGGTGAATCGATGATTCTAGAGACACCGGACGTCGATCCAATGCGCACCTTGGGGACAGAATGGACAACCCTAATTCCTTCTGGAATTTGTTCATTGGACCATCCCCTACACACCTGTCTTTATTCCGAGTGAATCCATGTTGTTCCCAGACCTGTAGGAACGATTGAACGAAAAGCATAAAAATCCCATAGTAATTTACATGTAAACTTTAAACCGCTGGGGACAGGCCAATTCTCAACCAAATGGGCTGATATTTGGCATGAGAATCCCAAAGGGTAACCTCTACTAGGGGAACCTCGGTTTGCCTGATTCTGAGAACTTTTTTGTTTGGATGAAACACCCTAATATTTATTATAAGTTTTTTTTTATAAAAAAATATATTTCTTCTAGCAATATTTAGCAAAATAAATAATAATACCAAAATGAGTTATAGAATTTTTTTCGAAATTTTCCCATAGTTAATGTAAAATTCAACAATAAAAAATAATAACAAATTAGGTAATGACTGCTGATTGTTTTGAAATAGTAAGAATATCACATGAATAACGCGATCAATGATTGAATGATTTTCCATATTCCATACCGTGAGTTGTTATTGTCTTACTCTCTCATAAGATCTGTTCAATAACAATTTTTAGACTTAGTGTTGAGGATGTTATTAGTATGTTGTTTTGATAACAAAGTTAGATATTTTATCAGGACTTTTTATTGGAATGACCTTCATTTTGTTATTCCCACCTGCCCGGGTTATCCAAACAATAAAATTATTAATAAATTAAACTTAAAAGAATCTTTGTAATTTTTCTAATTAGGTTATATTTTTTTTCATGTTTCACTATTTTGTAATATACATTGAATCGAAAAAAATAACATGAATTCGTTGGCTAATAACTAGTTTAATTAAATATTTGCTTAAAATATTTAAAACAAGCTTTTTTTGCATTAAAATATTATTTTGCAATGTTTGTTTAAATCTGGATTAAACTAAAAGATCATGATTAAAAGTTCCTCTCGAACATTTTTTTTTTTTTGCTTCAGTAATATAATTTGAAGAAGCTTGATTTGACAGACATTGGATTTTAAATCATAAAAACGTAATTTTAACTTTTTTACCTAATTTATATTGCGTATATCATTTAGGAAAGTTTTGGTATCCAAAAAAGTACAGTTAGTGTTTTCGTCACTATCCCGTTTTGCATATTTTCATGAAATGTCAGCAAACAAAGTTTTAATTTGATCTGTAATCGCACTCAGGTATATTTTAAAAATTCTCTGCAAAATCAGACGATTTTGACCATTTTTATTTTGTTGTTGTTTTTGATATGATTTGAACTTTATATGGTTTAAATTTTCGAAAATCTATAACTTTTGAAGGAATTTTCTGATCGATTTGGTGTCTTTTGCAAAGTTGTTGGTGTTGGTGAGGACTATTCAGAAAAAAATAGGAATATGGAAAGAACAGTTTTGCGGATTTTTAAATAAGTTTTTTTACAAAAAAAAACCCGTAGTAATCCCCATAATCCGTATTTTTTCAGTTTTTTATTTTATTTTTAACATGTTTTTGGGGACAAAAAACCGTTACTTTTTGAATTTTTGAAGTTTTCTGGAGAAAAAAATTTTTTTGTCCCCTGATTTTTCAGTCTAATCTTCAAGAGGGCGACATAAACTTTAAAAAATATTTGCAACGGCCTTATGATTTAAAAAAAAAATGTGTTTAAAAAAAGAAAAGTTTAGTCAAAACAAATTTTTCACTTTATTTTTTCATGTAAAATCAAATTGGCAATCAAAAGTACTTCACAGATTTTTTGATAGATTAAATCGTATTTAAGATATAGCTACTTAAAGTTAAATTTTAACTGAAAAATTCCCGTTCTTCGATTCATTAAAACAGGGTCCATGGATGTCTAAAACTGAAAAAAAAATAAAGAAGTTCAGAAAATACATGGATGATGTGTCGTCTGGTTGCTGAAATACAGCAAATAAAAGGAAAAGAAACAAGAAAATTGAAGTTTTTTAATTTCAGCAACAAATGGTTCAATTTTCAATATTGTGAAATTTGATGACCTTTTCAAAAAAAAATATTTTGGAAATTTTCGAATCAGGTCTAACATTTTAAAAGAGCCAAACATGAAATATTACACCTATTTGAAATGTTGTTCTAGGCTCCAAAATTAAAAAAAATCGCCAGGATCATAAAAATTCACAAATGTGTCATGTTTCAACATTGAAAATAAGAACATGAGTTGCTGAGATGCTACAAAGTTTGAACCAAATCAAAAAAATTAAAATAAAATTCATTTCCGGTTTTGGTAAAGAATTGCTCCTCAAATCGGAGATACGACTTTATGGTAATTGTGGTTTTAGCGATTTTTTTTTAAATGCTAGTTTTTGGACCACTCTTTTTCGGATAGGGGCACCCTAATTGTAAAAAAAAGTAAGGTTCTAATTATTTTGGCCAAGGAACCCCATGCCAAATTTTAACTGCATAAAGGGAGGGCTTTTTACAAATAAAGATGATTTTGACCACAGATTGAAAATAGATGTGACACCCCAGGGATTATTTTTATGAACTCATTTTTATTTTAAATTTATTGACTGCTATTACAATACATAATTTCATCGTACTTTGTACACGTGCCTAACACTTAGTTAATCCATCTTTGAACAAACTCTTCAATTCTGAGTTTGGCTTTCTTAAGCTCCGGCGAGTCTTGGTCACTAATCGATCCCATATCAGCACTACTAAAATGTGCCGAAATAACAATAGCATCAGATTCCTTTTCATGATATTCAGTGATTGAGATATTTCTCATCGG